>NC_043987.1:4707500-5007500 GCF_902150065.1 Myripristis murdjan | reverse complement strand
TGGCTTTTTTATGTCTCTGTGTCAGCAGTGGGGTTCTCCTTGGTCTCCTGCCATAGCGCTTCATCTCATTCAGATGACAACGTCTGGTCCGAGCTGACACTTTTGCACCCTGAGTCTGCAGGACAGCCTGAATGTGTGTGGAAGTTGACTGAGGATGTTTATCCACTATTCAAACTATCCTGCGTTGCATTCTTTCTTCAATTTTTCTCTTCCATCCTTGTCCAGGGAGATTAGCCACAGTTCCATGGGTTATAAACTTCTTGATTATATTGAGCACAGTGGACAAAGGGACTTCAAGATCTCTGGAGATGGTCTGGTAACCTTGAGATTGTTCATATTTTTCCACAATTTTGCTTCTTAAGTCCTCAGACAATTCTCGGCTCTTATTTTCTTCTCCATGCTTGGTGTGGCACACACAGACACACAACACAAAGGTTGAGACAACTTTTATACATTCTAACTGGCTTCAGGTGTGATTTCCATATTGCCAGCACCTGTTACTTGCCACAGGTGAGTTTAAACAAGCACCACATGCTTGAAATAAAATGATTTACCCACAGTTTTAAAAGGGTGCCAATAATTTTGTCCACTCCATTTTTGGAGTTTTGTGTAAAATGATGTCAAATTTGGCTTTATTCTTCTGTTTTTTTTGTGTTGTTCCAATGTGCATAAAGGAAATAAACATGTAAAATGTGTATACCAAAACATTTGTAACTGAGACAATTTCTGGGAGAAATAGTGTATTTTCTGGAAAAATTCCAGGGGTGCCAATACTTCTGTCCATGACTGTATTCTACTAGAATATGACTTAAAATTGTTATAATAATAGGAATGGCTTAAACTAAGTTAATGTTTGGTTTTGGCATTAAAGACTCATGAGTTGTTTGAATTAATATCATGACTTTGCTTTATTAATTAATTAATTAAACAGACCTGTACACAGTGTGATGTAGCATCAGTAGTGTTTTTAGTTGCACAGCTAGGAAGCAAGGCATGTGGTCAATAAAAATCGATGTGCATGTATTTTTGTGTGTGTTTCCTTTTGCTTGAAGGAGACGAGTGCTGGGCATGTCTGCAGGTCTAGAAGAGGTGGGCAAGGTGAGCTGGGAGCTGGTGTTGTGCCTGCTGGCTTCCTGGGCAGGCCTCTACTTCTGCATCTGGAAAGGGATCCGCACCACTGGAAAGGTCAGTGCACAGGAGTGTGCAGGAGTTCATTTTTCATCCAGATGAGGTTTGCTGTATAAAAATGAAATAAAATGGTATTTTCACAAAATCAACCAATGTCTTGGAGGATGAAGACAATACTTTTCTTTAAAAAAAAAAAAAAAAAAAAAAAATTATAGTCAATTTCTAAGTAAGGAATTAAAACCAGAAGATACAAATTTATATCTAAACAGAGAAGAATACTTTCTTCCTTCACATTAAGTGTTATTGCGTTTGTATGCAAGAAAGGAAACAGACACAAGAAAATCAATGTAGTTGTCTTAAGTGTAAAAATGAGGGTGTATCTTTCTCTGATGAGGTTACTTTGTGCAGTCTTTGAAAAGAAAGAATTATAGCAAGAATTATGGTCTGACTAGATTCTAAATCACAAGATGGACTAACAAGAGGGAATATAGTGCCATGGGGATTACTAGGCCTGCGCAGTGTGGACAATCAAATATCACAAGGTTGGTCCAGGTTGGTGCCATGTGGTCTCTTCAGTGGTTGCTATGGTGTTTAGGTGGTTGCTAAGGTTTTCTTTTTGTCACAGTAATAGAGGTGTTTGTTCAATTCTATGTTTGGCATTGAGCTCATTTTATTGAGAGGTGTTTCCAATATTCTATTCCCCTCATGTATATAAATAGGGAGGACAAAAAATTAGAAACACCTCTCAATATAATGTAGTCCAGTACAAGTTCTCTGCAAACTACAACCTCAGTAATAAACAGAATTAAATGTACACCTTCTCCACAACGTCAACAAAAACTGAACATTATCAGCTTTGTTAAAAGGTAGAATTTATGACAGAGCTGTTGACCTGAACTGCGTTAGATGGTACAGGTGGACGTGATAATGTGGACACTGACTGTATGTAGTTGTATTTGGCGCTCCAGTGTGAGAGTAATACATTGGAACTACTGGTAGTACAATGACAATAAAGGCTATTCTATTCTATTCTATTCTATTCTATTCTATTCTATTCGCCAAATTTGGTCCATTAAGTCCTTCCCTGTCACAAGGACAGCTACCACTTCATTGAAAGTGGATGAAGTAGTAACAACATGAGTTTTGAGTGGCAGCATGAAGTTGAAAAATTGCTTTGAAGGATGCACAACAACTGAGTGCATCAAATACAGTTAGTGGTGCTCACCTCTTGTGTGACATTTCCACACTCCTTTGTGTGTAGGTGGTGTATTTCACGGCTCTGTTCCCCTACGTGATGCTGGCCATCCTGCTGGTCAGGGGTTTGACACTGCCAGGAGCCTGGCAGGGCCTTGTCTTCTACCTGTACCCAGATCCTTCACGCCTGCTCAACCTTCAGGTGAGAAAGCCACGGAATTCACTCAGCTTCACTGGGGTCACTGCTTAGTTTGAGACACACAATATGGAACCTATGAAAACATTAACATGTATGTAATGAGACCAGATCCCCAAGGGAGAGTTTGCTGAATTTGCTGAGAAATGTTGAAAAATAAATGTTGAAACATTGGTTGGGAAGAAAAAAATGTTTTTGTTCTCATTTGACTTCATGTGTGTTTTTGTCTGTCATTCTGCAGGTGTGGATGGCAGCATGTTCTCAAGTCCTCTTCTCCTACGGCCTTGCAGCAGGATCCCTGACTGTAATGGGAAGCTACAACAAAGCATCAAACAACATTTACAAGTAAGCAGTAGGACCAGTAACTCAAGGAATACATGATTTTGTCTGTAAGGGTCTGCTCAGCAGTTGTCACATTGTGACAAAATCAGTATTTCATTTGAATCAATCCTAAAGGTGACATGTTTCATATTCTTTCATTACATTTGTAATCAGTATTTGTAAATTGTATATCCACAATATGGACAAAAGTATTGGGCCGCACCTTTTAATAACTGAATTCAGCTGTTTCATTCAGTCCCAAAGCCACAGGTGTATCAAATCAAGCAGCTAGTCATGCAGTCTGCCTTTACAAACATTTGTTACAGAATGGGTTGTTCTAAAGAGCTCACTGAATTCCAGCATTGTACTGTAATGTACAGTAATGTAATAGGATGCCACCTTTACAACATGTCAGTTGGTGAAATTTCTTCCCTCCTAGATATTCCTCCATCAGCTGTAAGTGGTATTATTGCAAAGTGGAAGCGTTCAAGAACCAGAGCAACTCAGCCACCAGGTGGCAGACCATGTAAAGTTACAGAGCAGGGTCACCGAGTGCTGAGGCTCATAGGGCCCTATCTTGCGCCAGACTCCCTAAACCCGTTATTTGCAGATTTAGGATTTAGGAAGAGGCGTTCCCCCGTAAAAGTTGCTATCTTGTGCACCTCCCGCTATCCGCAAAACACTTGCGCTACCCGCTATATTATGCATAGGCGTGTTTTGGGCGTTACGCCAGTTAAACCAATCAGTGTTCCAGGTGCCATTGCCTTTAAGGGCAGAATGCGCTATCCTAAATCCTAAATGCGAAACCCGCGATGGAGAGAGGGAGGTAGATTTTCTCAGGGCTTCTACTGAGGCTAAAGCAAGTTGGCTTTATATACATATTATATATTATATTATAGGCGAGTTAATTCGGGAGGTGGAGCCACATGTGTCCAAGTGGACGTGTCACAAGATTGTACTGATTGAGTAAAATCCCCGGGCCACACCACACACACACAAGAGGCAGAGGTGGAACTATGTGTAAACTAATTTATTGACAAGGTAGATTGGGCAAATAAAATATTAAAAATAAAAATATAGCACAGCTGCTGGCTTATGATAAAACAATAAAACGAGCTGGCGTAAGTGTCCAATTAAAGTGTCGTAAGTGTCTTTCCTCTAAACCGTCTATATGAGTAATATACTCAGTCCATTCCGGCGGCGTCCCGGTATCAGTCCGACTGTGTGCGTGGCGAGGCTCCGTCGGGGTGCGCACTGAAGCCGCCTGGGGGCGCTCTCGTAACAGCCCAAACTTTAGGGATAGCGGATAGCGGGTGGTCAGGACCCACCTTCAGGACCCGTGGTGAGGCCACGGACACACCTCCAGGCGCAAATGACGGAGTCGGCATAACAGATAGCGGGTAGCGGGTGGCGCAAGATACCGTTTAGGGATAGCGGAAGTTCCTAAATCCGCAATTTGCGGGTAGCGGGCAGTGGCAGCGGGTAGCGGGTGGCACAAGATAGGGCCCATAGTGCATAAAAGTGCCCTTTTTTTTGTTTTTGTATTTAAACGAATACTCCAGCATTTGGGGTAAAATATCCCTTTTCCAAGTTACCCAGACTGTGACAAAATGTTTGATATTTTAATTTCTGTACTTCCAGTGGTTTAGTTCCTATGGGTAGCATTTAATGATAGCATGGCATAAAGACATCTGTGGGAGTCATTATCCTAGCTGTGTAAAAGTAAATAAATAGACCTTACAGCAACTCCAAAGCTGTCAGTATCATGTGGATTTGAAATGCACATCTTTAAAGATTCCTTTAAAGATTGTTAGTATGTTGACACATGAGAAAAGAACCTTTTCTCTTTACACACCTTCTTTTCTTACCAATAATAAGTGAGTGTATCTCTTTGGTTTACATGCCTTGGCTGGCTTTTATTTGAGCCATGTGAAAGCCAAACAAACAAATAAAAAAAGTAACACTGAATCAAACAAGTTGTTAGTGCTGACAGAGCAAATACATTATTGGGTGTGCAAGCGACCTAAAACATGCATTAACACTGGTGTAGTCTGTTCAGCCTTGCCTGAAGCAGCAGATACAGTACTTTCAGTACTTTCTTACAGTTATTTCACTCAGCTGTTTGGTGAGCTGTGTGTTTGTGCATGCAGGGAAAGTCTATGGCTGTGTGCGCTGAACAGCGGCACCAGTTTCGTGGCCGGATTTGCTGTCTTCTCTGCTCTGGGCTTCATAGCCCATCAGCAAGGAGTTCCCATTGACATGGTGACTGAGTCAGGTAACACCTAGAGCATTGTTGCACAAAACTCTCAGAGGTCAGTGGTTCATGAATCTAGCAGAGATCTCTGGCCAAGATATTTATCAGTTGTGTGGTTTATGAATGGCGATGACTTTGTTTGCCACAGAAGCAGAACATTATAAAGTGGCTGTTTCCAACCAAAAATTCACTTTTGAAAAAATGCTATGTTGCATGTAAAATATGGGTTAACTGTAGTAAATGGGCCAAACATTAAGAATCACTGGTATGGTCCTTCATGGTATTCCTCCAACACAGAGGAACAAAATGTCTTCATGAGATCAGTGATATGCTTGTTAAGACTCAGTGATTAGTGTAATATTTATTCCTAGATAGACATCACTGCTGTGCATCCTGTCTCCTCTGTCCCTGCAGGCCCAGGGTTGGCGTTCATCGCATATCCTCAGGCTGCAGCCATGATGCCGCTGTCTCAGCTCTGGGCCGTCTGCTTCTTCATCATGCTCATTCTGCTGGCAGTGGACACACTGGTGAGCACAGAGTCTGTGCCCAACACAAAACATGAATTTAATTCTTTATGTACATTCAGAGATGTCCCAACATTCTCACCCACTCAGCTACTACTCATTCCTAATGGCATTCAAACATTCTATTGACTATTGAGAACGAGACTGCTAATAACCAAGATAGGTTGCTCTATCTGCAGCATTTCACAAGGGGACTATTTCGTAATCTTGTTTATAGTTGTGAATACATGAGGCCAGATGAAGGCTTCAGAGAAGCTAGTAGGCTCCTTCAACAACACTATGGTGATGAGCTGTGAATTGCCACAGCCTTCATGAATAAAGCTCTTGAATGGCCCCAGATAAAAACAGAAGACAGGAAAGCATTAAATGCTTAAATGACAAGGTACTTCACGTCTATGCATTTTTAGACCAAGGAAGCTCAGCAGCCTTTTGCACCAATGAAGTTATGCACCAGCTTAACCTGTCAGGGAGGAAGGCGGAGCTCTCACTTACTACGATGGGACCAGGAGGGATGGTGAGCTCTCGTCTACTGTCAGATGTTGAAGTATTTGGCTTGGAAGAGGAGAGTTACATAAACCTTCGAAAGGTCTTCACTCACCAAAGTGTACCAGTGAAAAAGGAAACATACAACAGCAGAGAGATGTGGATGCATGAAGTTCACATCCCACATATTGAAGCAGCCATGAAGCAGTATCTATACAGCCATGGAGCCTCAGCAGATAATAAACAGCAGAGGCGATGAGATATATGCAGTAAAGACTTTCCTCAGATGGGTCATCAATGGTCCAGCTTGATGCTACAGCTAACCTGACTGAGAGTCACTCAGTCAATCGTATTTCTGTATCCAATGTGGAAAACCTGTTGACTCAACTGTACAATGCAGACTTCCCAGAGAGAGGATACGATGATGAGGCTGAGTTGTCACAAGAAGATCGCCAGTTCCTTGACTCCTTGAGTCAAGGAACTGGCTGGTTGATGGTCACTACCGTACCGGATTACCCCAGAAAGACAAAGGGCACTAGTTTCCCGGTGCAGTGAGGCGAACCCCTCGCAGAGCCAGTTTCAAGCAGCGCAACCTTAGGTGTGCTCAGTTTGGTAGTTTGGCAGCGCTGAGAAGGGAGTGGCTGAGATGGGAGTGGCGTTGCAGCAGGGGGAGGTGTCGACAGATTCAGCTTGGCGTAGTGACAGTTTTGTGCCAAAAGGCTTCACCAACCCTTACGAAACAAAAATATATTGCAGTATACTGGAAAATATCATGTGATATATTAGATAATGCATTTCCATATATGGGAACTAGTCTTTATATTTTACAATATATTGAAATATATGCATAGACCATACATGTCTATATATTGATACATATAAAAAAATATATTGCAATCAAGACCAAAAACGGGACTATATTTTTACATGCAATAGTTTGTCTTTATATGTTCAAATATACTGCAATATATGCATATACCATATATGTATATATATCGCAACATAATATATAAAAAAATATATTGGGATTTTTCTTAACATTGCATATTTTCCAATAAACAACCATAACATATGCATGGACCACGCATGGCATATATTTAGGGTCCGGGCAGCTTAGGACACCGGACACTATTGTATTCCCAGGTCTTCTTTCTTTCTTTCTTTCTTTCTTCTTATTTCTTCCGAGGAAATCATATTTCCCATGGGTGAAAACTCACCAAACTTTGCACAAAGGTCCAGTCCCATGCCAGATTACCTCAGCTGCAAACTCAAGCCAATAGTCCTGATGGTGGCGCTATAGCAAGCCTTTAAAGTTCAAAACTTTGAAAATTCATAACAAATCAACCATATGTGCTACAACTTCACAACTTTCATCAAACTGTAGCCTCAATATAGAAGAAACTTTTGTACATTTAAACCTATTGAAAATTATGAAGCCATCACTCTGTTTTTTTTTTCAAAAACTGCAAAACTTCTTAAACCTATCTCCTCCCACAATTTTTGTTCAAATGTCACCAAACCTGCTACAGAGCATCTTCAGACTGTCCTACACAAATGATGTTCACAGATTTTTGATTTATCAAAAATTAAGCCTACAGTGCATCAAAATGTTTTACTGTAAACGCTACTGTAAACATATACCTGCAAAGTCTTGCTAAATAAATCTTCAATGTTCATGAAAAAAATTGACAAAATTCTGGAGTCATGGTCGATGATGTGTGGCAAATTTCAGAATTGTATCTCAAAAACTGAATTTTTGACAGCATTTTGAATTTTGCACAAACAATTGGAGTCAATGTACAAATGGCATTTTTAAACATCAATTTTTCACTTATGGAGCCAATCAATCATTGTTAAAAACAAATTAACATCATCTCCCTGTTGTCTAGATCAGTGTTTCTCAAATGGGGGTACGCCTGGGGTAGGCTACTTAGAGGAACTCCAGGGGGTACTTGAGATTTTTTAAAATTATAACACGAGACTACGTTGCGTAGATCCGACCAAGCAATCTGTCAAATGTCTACAAGACTACCTGACAAACACCAGGCAAACAGCTGATTTCTCAACTTAAGTAAACAAGAGCTAAACAAGATCCTCCGTGAATTTTAATTTCTATAATAAAGTGCCTCAGCGGAGTCAGCACCACGGACAGTAGGCTACCTGTAAGATTTTCCACGGAGATGTTATCAGTTATCAGATGTTATCATATATTGTTATCAGTTATTAATTAGCCTGTTAATCGTTATTCATTTGTTTAGTCTTTATGAGTTTCCTGGGCCATTTATTTAATTAATTTGTCAGTTTGTTTGCGTCTGTACATTGAAATGAACTTTTAATAAATCAACACATCTGTGAAAACTGTCGTCTTTATTTCAGAGGTAAATTGATAACAGCCTGAAAAGGTGATTCTATAACTCTGTTCAGACTTAATGTGGCTGCTTACTGTCCTTACTTTTGCTGCATAGCCACATTAATTGGAGCTGACGTTAAATTGGAATGACACACCCCCAGCTGAAATGAAATATCTGCCAGTTAAAAATGACTGAGAAGTCGGTAGAAGTATAATTTTCAGTCCATGAAAAATATATATATATATATATATATTTTTTTTTTTTTTTTCCAGCAGATATTGTAGTTACAACATGATTGAGCTAGCAGAGCAATTTTATTTTGCTATGTTTGGTATCTATTCAGTTTCAGGAAAACACGATGTAACCACTGGCTTAGTAAAATTGTCAAGCTGCTATTGAGCTGCTACTTGCCAATTAGCTCAGAGCGGTAAACGACTGTCTTTGGCTCCAGAGGTTGCAGGTTTAAACCTCGACTGGTGCAGAATCCACATTGTAACATCTTAATCATGTGCTCCAAACTGCATGAGTGTGACTGATCACTGAACAGCATCTTCCTAAAAATGCCTGGACCCCACCCATCGCTGCACAGCAGCTGTAATTTTACGTAAATTTCCAATACATGTTCCCATATAATTGGAATGTCATAGATCATGTATTTATAAATATATTAACCCAGTGTTCATCACATAAATGTAAATACATTATGGAGGACTTTTATACATATAAAAGTCAATATATGAACACATATATTATATATTTATATTGCAATATATGGCAAATATGTGAAATGCGCAATTGTTGCTGTATTTTTCCATATATTAACATATATTGCAATATATTGGTGCAATATATAAATATATGCCACATATATGATTCACCTATATATTACACCATTTATTTCTGAGACATTTTCAAATATATAATATATTTCTATAAATTGTTGTTTGCATATTAAATGTAATATATTCTAATACATTGCAATACATTGCATTTCATATATTGGTAAATATATTTTCTTTCCGTAAGGGAAGGTGTGCTCAAAGCTCGCAAACTGAAACCAAGTCTACTTTCAGCGCAGACTGAAGCTTCAAAATGCAAAAATGCAAAAAGAAGAAATGGGAGTGAGACAAAAAAAAAAAAAAAAATTGAGTAAGCAAATCGTTGCAAAAATGTGGATTCAGTGTAATTTTCTGTCAGGTATCCACACTGTCATGACCTCCTGATGGCAAAGGTAAAAAAAAATTCTGTCTTTGAAAGCGGTCAGATTGTTGAGCTGCATAAGCAAGGCCCAACAACAAGGCCCTCACAGTGTGCCATTGCTGCTGAGGTTGGACACAGTAAGACAGTCATTTTAAACTTCTTAAAAGATCCTGAGGGTTATGGAACAAAAAAGTCAAGTGGTAGACCCAAAAAAATTTCACCGGCCCTGAGCCGGAGGATCCAATTGGCTGTCCATGAAGACACGGGACAATCCTCTGCCCAAATTAAGCTTGTCACTGGTGCCAACTGCAGTCCCATAACCATCAGACGGCATCTGCGAGAGAAGGGTTTTAAGAACAAAAAACGTCTTCAAAGGCCTCGTGTCCTTCAACGGCACAAAATTGCCCGTTTGGAGTTTGCACGAGAGCACCAAACATGGTACATTGAAAGGTGGAAGAAAGTTTCATTCTCTGAGAAAAAATGTAACCTTGACGGTCCTGATGGCTTCCCATGTTACTGGCATGACAAGGAGATCCCACCTGTGATGTTTTCTACACGGCACAGTGGAGGGGGCGCCATCATGCTCTGGGGGGCTTTTTCCTTCAATGGAACAATGGAGCTTCAGGTTGTGCAGAGGTGTCAAACGGCAGCTGGGTAAGTGGAGATGATGCAGGGGGCATCCCTCATGACTGAAGGCCATCGTCTGTGTGGTAATGACTGGGTTTTTCAACAGGAACGCTGCAGTTCACAATGCCCACCTGACAAAGGACTTCTTCCGGAGAAATAACATCACTCTTTTGAACTATCCTGCATGTTCCCCTGATCTAAATCCAATTGAGAACATTTGGGGTTGGATGGCAAGGGAAGTTTACAGAAATGGACACCAGTTCCAGACAGTGGATGCCCTCCGTCAGTGCCGGCTTTACCTGTGTTGGCGCTCTAGACAAAATTACTCCCTTGCGCCCTTCCATGCTACCTTTCCCATCAGGAGGTCATGACAGTGTGGATACCTGACAGAAAATGACACTGAATGCACATTTTTGCCAACATTTGGGCTTTTAAAGGCAGTGGTCTTAAACTTTTGATCAGCTGATGAACAGCCTATTTCAGTTTAATGGTTGTTTGCAATAAATTGCTTACTCAAATTTTTTTTGTCTTGCTACCATTTCTTCTTTTTGTATTTTGAAGCTCTACTTAGAACCTTTTTAAGATCCAACAGTGCAAAATGTAAATTCTTGCAATTTCTCAACTGGTCTTAAGATTTTGATCAGGAGTATATATAAATATTCCACACAAATCAAAAATGTAAAAGGTATCAGTTCCTTGCCAGAAACTAGGCATTTAGAACAGCGAATGTAAAAGCTTTCATGAACCGGATTTTGTTTTAATCTCTCGTGTGTTGTTGCATCAGTAACTGATGGAGTTGAAAGTTGCAAAACAAACATGTATTTATATGAATATGGCAAGGATTATCCTTTGAGGTAAAAACATTCATTAAAAATGGGGGCTTCAGAGTTAAATTTATATTTGCTCGTAAAAATCAATAAATTTAACAGACGGTGACAGAGCTGGAAAAAGAGAGATGCGAGGCAGGTAGGTAATGAAAGACACGGGAATGTGGAAGATGAATGTAAGAATAGATGCATGGATGGATGGATGGGTGGATAGATGGATGGCAGGTAGCTCCAGCAACATTCCAGCAGCCAAGACTGGCCTCATTGTCCTGAGTGTGTATTGCTGCTGCTCTCTTCCTCCATGTCAATTGTGTAAACATTCATTATGCCTTCGCACAGCGCATTTTAAAGGCAAGGACAGGGGCTCATTTGATTGGTTTAAAGTGAACTGGCTGCATCAAACCCACTCCACGCCTTCTCTCCTCCCTTCCACCGGTAGGAGGGACGGCGGAGTACTTGGGCCAGCGCGCACAGCGTGCCAAACTTGCAAAATCCACCTGGCCACACCCAGTTGGCGAAGCGCAGGTCCCCGCCTTGCCCAGTCTGCGAAACTAGAGCCCAAAGACTTAAAAATGCCTGACAACAGAGCTCTAGTTGATCAGGGTCTTATAAGCCTCAAAAGGAAGTTCAGAGACAGAGATCCTGACTTCCATGAGGAGTACAAAAAGTTGATGAGATTGCTACTAGAGAAGGGATATGCCACCAGAGTATTTGAAGAGCAGCTGAACTGCAATGATGGGACAGTATGGTTTATTGCAAATCATGGAATATACCATCCCAAAAAGAAGAAATTCAGAGTTGTTTTCGACTGTACTGCATCATATCAAGGAGTATCACTTAACAATCATGGGGTGCTGACAAGGTTCAGGGAGGAAACTATTGGCATGATGGCAGACACTGAATCCATGCTTTATCACATAAAAGCGCCTGAAGAGCATTTGGATCTTCTGCGGTTCCTATGATGGAAAGATGTGGACTTGAAGTCAGAGCCAGCAGAGCCAGAAAGTGTGTGTAGAATGTGTGTAGCTGTTCGAAGCAACTTCATCCTACAGCTGTGCCTCGTATGCACTAAAGACAGCTGAAGATGGAAACGAGAGGGCTACACCTGAAGCTGTTGAGACAATCTTAAACAACTTTCTGTTGATGACTGTCTAATTTCAGTGTCATCAGATAAACATGCTGTTACTCTCGCCAAGGACTTGAGAACATTATGCCTCAGTGGAAGGTTTTGTTTGACTAAATGGACAAGCAACTTGAGCATTTCTAATCGATCCCTGAAGATGACGGAGCATCAGGGATTTAAGATCTTGACCTTGACAATGATCAGCTACCCATGGAGTGGGCATTAGATGTCCAAGGATGCACAAACTCTCGCACCTTTAAGCTCAAAACTGAAGCACAGGAAAGGCTATGCACAAGAAGAGGAATCCTACCCGCTAAGCTCCTTCTAATAGAGCTTTGCAAAGAGAAAAGAGCATGTGATGACAAAGTGTCTTAAGAACAAGGGAAAAATGGAAAAGGTGGTTGGTAGACATGCAAAAGCTGTCATCTTTCAGTGTCACTAACAATAAGGACCAGAAATTCACCTCATTCCTGATGGGAAAATTGAGAGTGGCACTGCTCAGGCTGATCTCTGTTCTCAAGTTGGAATGCTGTAATAGCTGTGACAATGGACAAGATGCTTCAATATAAGCTGCAGTTACAGCTGGATGACTCACTCCTCTGGAGAGACAGCATCACAGTACTAAAGTATATTGAAAATGATCGACATCAAATATTTGTAGGTAACAGAGTCTACTTCACTAAACAGGCTACCAAGCCTTCTTGATGGAAGCACATGAACACAGCAGACAACGCTGCAGATTAGGCTTCAAGAGAGTTAAGCACTGAGTCTGCTACAGAACAAAAACCGGATACAGGGACCAGGATTTCTGTTAAGATCAGAGTGTGAATGGCCAGAATGCCCAGATCAGTCCAATCACTCAAAATAATAAGAACTGGAGATCAAAAGATCAGCCAAAGTGTCCCTTATACAAACAGATAAGAAATTGGATACAATAATTCAGTTTGTTAATCACTTTTCAAGCTGGTTCAAATTGAAGAAAGCAACAGCTTGGCTCTTGCACATAAAAGAGACTGCTTAACATCAGACAGAAAAGAAAGGGGTTTCAAGAAGCAATCCATAAATGTGAAAACAACTTGTCTGAATCAGAGTCTTTACTTCAGCAGAAGATGCTCAAATACAAACAAAGTTTTAGCAAACAAGCGCTTACAACTGAAGACCTTTCCGAGGCAGAGTTGGAGATGATTCACCTATGCTACAAAAGAAATAATCAGAGGAGCTTAAGGCTCTGCAAGAGGGAAAATGTCATGTGAAGAAAAACAGTCACATCTTTAAGTTGGATTGATACTTAGTAGATAGTGCTGAGAGTGTGAGGGCGGTTGAGCTGGTCAGCCATACCGCTAGAGGCCATGCATCCAGCTCTCATGCACAATGATGATTGGACTACCACACTAATCAGTCATTGTATTCTCACAAGACTGAGACAGAAGGACTGAATACCAAAAGCTTGTTCAGCAATACAAAGATGATCCTGGAGTGTAGCACATGCAGAAGACTATGTACCAAGACAGGTAAACAGAAAATGGCAAATTTACCAGAAGATGGGTTATTGCCAGGCAAGCCACTCTTCACAAACACTGGTGTGGACTTTTTTGGCCCATGAGTTGAGGCTATGTGAGTTTTGAGTGCACATATTTATCATGCTTTTTTTGTACTTAAATAAAAAAGTTTTCACTAAACTGTTGAAACGAAGGACACAGACTATGGAGTTTTATTGAAGAATGCGTCTGTTACATGCTTAAACTCTACAGCTTCAGTAGGCATTTTCAAGAACTAGACGGACTGGAGACTGAAGGGTGAAGTTGGTGTGCAGGGCCAAGTGTTAAACTGGTTTCCTTCCAACCTGAGTGATAAAACCATTTCAGTCAAAACAGGATACTGTTCTTTATCATCTCCTCACATTAAATGTGGTATCCCCCAAGGCTTAGTTTTAGTGCCACTTTTATTTTCCTTATAAATGCTTCCCCCAGCTTTTTCTTTGCGAAATATAGTATCCTCCATCACTGTTACATGGATAACACCTGGTTTTACTTACCAGCTACACCTGCAGAATTTTTTCAAACTGTCTAGATGACATTAAATGCGGGATGGTGAGGAACCTCCCCTAGACCGCTGCTCCCAGAATCAGAATAGCCTCCCATCCCAGATCCAAGTCCTGTCCCACAACTGACACTTTTAAATCAAATTTTAAGACCCACTTTCGGTTCAGTCTGAGGTTGCCAAGTGTCACGTCCATTCTAATCAATGTCCATACCATACCAACATTCTCTTGGTGAGTTGTAATCTGTTGATGGTTTATTCAGTTTTTGCTTGGTTTTATTAATTTTCCTCTTCACTTCCTAGTTTCTTATTTTAACACTTGTTTTCCCTTTCTGTGTGTGTTTTCCATTTTAGTCTTGGCTTTTATTTAATACTCTTGATCTTTTACATTTGTATTATCGGCCCTTCTGCCACGATTGTAAGGCATTTCTCTCTCTCTCTCTCTCTCTCTCTCTCTCTCTCTCTCTCTCTCTCTCTCTTTCTCTCTCTCAGTTTGCAGGTATAGAGACAATAACATCAACAGTGATTGATATGTTCCCAGGCCAAATGCGCAGACCATGGCATAGGGAACTCTTCCTCCTCTTCTTCTGCTTTTCTGTTTTCCTCATACAGCTCCCTCTCACCACTGAGGTAACGAATCAACCAACCAACCCAACTAACCAGCCAGTCAGTCACTCCGAAAACTACAGTTCCTCGCCTGCCCAGCTAGCCCCAGTGGGAAACTGGGGCTAGCTAGCAGAGAGGGCAGATTATCAAAGCTTTGCTTCCAAAATAAAACATATTCTGGAGGCTCCAACCAGTTTTTCTGATATCAGTGCCCTTATTTTCTGACTGTATTCACTGCTGTGGAATTTGAAGTGATACATTTCATATAAGCTTGTTGCATATTTTGTGCTCTCATGTGTTTTCCAGGGAGGAGTCTACCAGTTCCAGCTGATAGATTACTACGGAGCTAATGGAGCATGTTTACTGTTTTTGTGTCTGGCCGAGTGTGTGGCCGTCAGCTGGGCCTTTGGTCTGTGGTGTTACTACTTTCCTTGTGTGTGTGTGTGTTTGTCTGCATGGAGGTTTTCTTACAGTATCTGCTTGCATGTGCATGTGTATACGAATGTACTATATATATATATATATATGTGTGTGTGTGTGTGTGTGTGTGTGTGTGTGTTTTAATGTTAAATATTTAGTCATCAGTGTGTGGCCTATGAAATAAGCTTATGGCTTATTCAAAAATTATTAAGTCTGTAAGTAAACCTTTAATTATAAAGCACCTTTTCAAACACGACTTTGCTGTTATAATCAAAAGGCAGTTGTACTGCAGATTTAATTAATTAATTAATTGATTGATTGATTGATTAAATAATTGTTAATAACCAGATTTTTTAAGATGTATTGATTTCTGTGTTTTAATCATTCAGGGGTTGATCAGATGTGTGATGCTGTTGAGGAAATGGTCGGCCAGAGGCCGTGCCTCCTCTTCAAGCTGTGCTGGCGTTACATCACCCCTCTGATCTGCCTGGTGAGTTATACCATTCATCCATCCATCCATCAATCCATCCATGTATCTATCCATCCATCCATCTATGGACTGCCAATCAAGTAGAGATTGTTAAACAATCAGCCAAATGAGTAAAAGTTTACAAGCCTCCAAGTTAACAATGCGTTAACATCCAAAACCACATGTAACTTACACAATTCACAAAGCACAAAGTACAAGGTATCGAGTCAAAAGACACAGAGGCGGACTGCTCACATTAAATCACAGCCGCCCCGGTGGCTGTCACAGGGACGTTTTTATGAGCAGGAAAAGGATGATTCAGCAAGCACCGATTGGACCAACAGCAAATGAGAGCTGGGGAAAACAGCAGGTGGGCAGTGCAGGCAACAGCACCAGAGGGCATGGACCCAAGGAGGGAATCCCGTGCCGTGATGTGATGTCATTCAGAAAATAAAACATCGACACAAGGAAAACACACCACAATGAACAGAAACTAAACAAGACAGCGGATGTATTAAATATACAATGCATGAATGAATGTAAAATAAATAATGAATGATGAGGGGGCCGTAACATCAGTGTTTCATAGCTTATCATACAGGCATTGTGCCACAGTGAGACAGAATTTCACACAAAATCCAGTCAACCTGTTAATGTTTTCATACACAAGCTGGCAAAGCACACTAGTCCACAAAGCACACTAATTTGTTCCTGTGCTTCTTTTCCTTCCAGGTTTGCTTTATCTGCTCCTTTCTGGACTACCAGCCCCTCACATCCAAGTGGGGTTATGTGTACCCAGCCTGGGCATATGGGCTGGGCTGGGCCATGGCCCTGTCCTCCATCGTGGTGGTGCCCATCTGTGGCATCTGTAAGGTCTGTCGAACTGAGGGCAGCCTCCGCCAGGTAGGTGCTGTCATTCTGCTTCAGTTTCCAAGAGGTCTGGAGGAACCAGGGATGGTTACTACAGAATCATATGGTCATATGCTTATCTGATGATGGCACTATGTATTAAACAGATAAAAGTTCAAATGTCCAGTGACAACAAAGTGTGACTGTGCAGAATCATGTCTGCTTCTGAGCCACAAATCTGTCCAGCAATTGCACTGGTTTGGTAAAAAGTAACATAATGTAATTTGAACTGAGAGCTCATAACATTGCGATGGGGAATCTGTCCATTTGTGATTCCTACAGCAGAATAAATATATCCCAACGATAAGTACTGTCATGTTTGTATTGTGGTAAATTTAATTTCAACCTCATCCTGAGTAGCAGCGGAGTTTCTGTAATTTGACCAAATTGTTTTTTTGTCTTAATACTTTTTCTTTTTTTTGCAGCGTCTTTCCATCCTGTGTAATCCTGCCCTTGAACCCACTGAATCAGTAGATGGGGTGTAATGCCATGGTTCAGAAACCACAAAATGAATAGTTTGTTACAGCTCCCATACTCTGTTTGTTTCCCCCCATACCCTCTCATCATGTTCCCTGTCATACTGCTTTACTTTCCAGTCTTTTTGTTTGTTTGTTTTATCTTTCATGCTCAGATTAAATGCAGGAGCGTTTGTTATGTCTGTTGTTACCGTGCTGCTGCTTTGCCTCTTCCACTTCTTCGCTCTGTTTGTTGGTAATTCTGACCTGGGAATCAGTGCTATCATTAGTGACAAGAGGTGCCAGAGGGATCGAATATGTAATAGTTTGACCTGCTTTATTTAGGATCATTTTATAATATATGTGTATGTGTTTTTACATGATAGATATGAGTGCTTTGCTGTGTTGCAGTGTAAATTCCTCTAAAGTCTCTTTCACTGTAAAAAGTGAATACAATTTTATTGACTAAGAATTTGTATTTTCCTAGTAACATCCTTGACTACAAGTGATTCAATAAATCCGTGCGATTTCAAATAGAAGACATATCTCATCACATGGACTCTTATCTACAAGTAAACAAAACTGCACAGTATAGTTAGCTGCTCAGGAAAAGCAACAACATGGTTGAGCCTTGAGCTGCAAATTGCAGGGACTGTTAGCAGTCAAAGATCCAGCCTGCAGCTGGAAATCTGATGACTTCACATTGACACTGTTAATGAAAAAATTATTGTTGAAGGATAAAGTATCAAATTAAAGTTTATTATTGTTCACTTATAGGAAAAAGCAACTCTGAGTATGTAATACCAATAATTGTAAACAGCAATATGGCAACCATCATAGTACACAGTGTGTGTGCGTGTGTGTACAAACATTTCCAGTTCCAATAGAGAGGAAGTATAAAAGTAAATTATCACCACCTAAACATGTGTAAGGCCATATTTTCATCTTTTTAACTTGCAAGTTGGCAGGTTAATATAAGAGAAATTACATTGTACTTTTCAATTCATTTGCATCATTGTTTCTTAACCGTGTTGTTTTTGGTCTGTATCTACTTCATTGATTTTGGAGCAGTTACACTCCAGGGGCGTATTCAACAACGTTACGATACGTAACATTGTCTGGCTTTGTCTCATTGAATAATACGTTTGGTTGTAATGTTTTGTAACAGAGAGCAACATGCCTCCGAGGCAGTTTTCCTCCGTTTTGTGGGTGTGTCAGAGGTGTTATCCAATCAGCCTCGAAACGATAGTGCTCCACTATGGCTTCCAAGTTGCTATATCAGTGTAGCCAATGTTTAAAATGTTACCCATCATTTGAAGAGGTAAAAGTACATGTATGTGGCAGTGATGTCAAAGGTCTTTTGCAGTGCCCCTGTTATTAATGATCCATTGAAAGTAATGTCCTGCTCAAACAGTTCTTCGGCTACAATCGCGATGAGAATTGCCCTCTCAACTTCCATACTTGCAACGCTTGCATAATGCAACAGGATGTTCAGAGTTTTATCATTTCTGTTAGCTTGATGTTACGTACCGGTATGTCTATGTTGAATACAGCCCAGGTGAAGCTCTCGTTCTCATGACAGGGAAGGATTTAATGGACCAAACTAATAAGCTAACAAGACACACCTGGGGAAAGGGACTGATGCACAAGACAGCACAACACAGAGGATAGGCTGAGGGAAACACTGGGAGGGATCAGGACAATCAGGGATGAAACACAGCTCAGGACAGGTGTGGGAACTGGGAGGGGCAAACAAGACACAGGTGAAATCACTGAAGGGATCCCTCAGTTGCATCCCATAAGGACATTTTTTTGCCTTAACTTTCAGTTTTGTGCAACCAAGCTACCATGAACCTGGAAGCAGGATAAACTTGTCTGAGCTCTCAAAACCCTCTAGGGGTGAGAAATTGCTTACAAACCACTGACAAATCCTAGAGAGCAGGAATACACCTTCCATTCACATAACCATAAAACACATTCAAGGCTATATTATTTTTTAATATACAACAATGCAAAAGACTCTGTCACTGATAGTAGGATAGGAGTCATAGCACTAACTGATCATACAGCAGCTGAGCTGTGTTTAACTACAGATGCCCAAAGAACAAGAAGTCGTAGGTGGACATTTTGTGGCTATGCACAGACCGTGCCTCTTCAGCCACTATATGACTGGATTTACTTGAAAATATATTCAAAATTATCAGGTTATAAAATTGTTTGGAATAAGTTGGAAGTAATGCCAGTATTAAGACCTTGCCATTGGGGAGTAATTAGTTCACTGCAATTTAGATACAGCAATACTGGATAGATACAGGAGTGGTGTGTCTTGACATAAAAATTAGAGCAGATGTAGCCAGCAAAATTCAAATAAATATTTTGCCATTAATCCAAACTTTAGCTAGATGGAAATGTATAAATCTGAGTTTATGGGGAAATATAAGCTTAAGATAAGCATAATTTAAATGGTAGTTGAACTTCAGTTTAATTATGTGTGGATGATGGTGCCAGACAATATTCCTCCAGGAATTCATAAACAGCGCAATCAGCTAATTAGACGGTTCCTATGGAATGGGAAAAAGCCCAGAATAAACATACACAAATTATACACAACTATGAATTTAGGGGGATTACCATCACCAAATGTATAACTGTATGGAATATCATTTGAAATAATAATAATAATAAAAGTTGGCTAAATACTAGGATAATGGAACTGATAATTAAGTGGCATGGATACTGATAGAAAAGGAGCTTGAGGCCCCCCTTGGGCCAATAGAGGTATTGTCACATAAAACTGTGACAGGCACAGATACCGAGCCAGGCCTGGAGCACTCTAGATGTTCTTTGATTTAGGATCAAAGAACATCCATCAATTCAAATAGGGAAAAAAACTATCCTGTGGAAGTCATGGTTGGATAAAGACAATTTTGGCTTAACAGACAAAAGGGCATTCTGGCGTTATCTACAAATTACGAGCTGAATTAAGAGGAGTGCACAATCAGTCTCAGTCTTTTACAAAATGATGGCAAAGACTGTATGGTAACTGAAAATTTAAGAAAGATCTGGGAAAGAGATCTCAACTCAAACACAAAAGAGGATTTATGGAAAAATCTAGTGGCTGATGCAGGGTGGTCAGTTAGAGATATTCGAGGCAAATTTACACACTTGCCTGGGTCCAGGTTTTAGACTGATAGCTTCCCTTCCACATGTAGTTTAATAATAAAAGTAAATTTTCATGACCATTTTCTCTGGAAACCCTACATTTAGAAAGCAGGAAGACATGTTGTTGAGACGGTCTTCAGCACCATGGACAGCACTCTTCCTGAATCAGCTGCGTTTTCACACCGTCCAGCTGCTGAAGACTAGAGCCAGCGTGCGCTTCTCTGATGTCTTCATAGTTTTCCATCTGTAGTGGCAAAAACTTAAGCTTGGGCCTCTCCTTTAACCTCCAATAAAACTTTCCTTTGTCTTCACCACCAGGAGTGCGGGTGTACTAAATCAGACTCGCAGCCTTCCCTCCGTAAATAAAATCCAATGCATCCGTCGTTATGATTAAGTGTTTATTGCAAATTAAATAAAGAGAAATACAGAAACTTGAATGTGTTTAAATCTGAACAGAAACTTTGTAGATGCTATTCATCTATCTGAGGCAGAGGCTGAGGGCTGAGGTCAATGACGATGTCGCTTCACCCACCTTCTCCCACTCCTGCGCCATGCCCCACCATTTATAGGGCAATGCCCCCTCCACCTATAAAGGGTGTATACTCACAAATATACACAGAAAACATATTATTCTCCTCCTACACCATCACTTGTTGGTGTCAGCTGTCTAGATACTAGGAGTGCCACTGCCTAAAGTTTATCTGCTTTAACGACACTCAATCTCAGGCACAGTTAAACAATAAGGTAAGGTAAGGTAAAGTAGACTTTATTCGTCCCCGAGGGGAAAATTCATTTATCACAGCAGCACAACATAAAGAGGAAACAGGACAGATGAATAATAAATAAATTACATGAAAAGCATAAAAGAAACTGTGCTCTGCTTGCTGTATAAAATAACATTAAAATAACATTAAAAAGCATTTAGTGATAGATAAAAAGATTTAAAAAAAAAACAGTTTAAAGTGCTATAGGTTAAAGTGCTACAGTGGTTGGCTGTGTGTCATGTGACTGACACTTGATAATGACAGTAGAAACAATAACAATAACAACAACCACAACAACAACAACAACAACAACAACAATACAGGTCATCTTTCCTTCAGGTGATCTCCATCAGCAGTAAGCAGGTTAAATGTGCTATTGGGTGCAGGCATCCCTCAAGTTTGAAGTCACACATCCTGAGTCAAAGTGTGTGTGTGTGTGTGTGTGTGTGTGTGTATGTGCGTGCGTGCGTGCGTGCGTGTGTGTGTGGTCAGGTTTTTGAGCAGCTATTTGAAAGAGGCAACACTAAGGCTAAGAGTCATGGAAGTATGACACTTTATAGCCAATAAATAAAACTTAAATAAAGTGATATAAGCATATTATCATATTTCAGCTCTAGTTATTACATTTTTGATGTTTTCATTTAGTTTTTGTTTTTCTAATCATGTAATAACCAGCCAGTAATGTAATACTTACTACATTATTGGCTAGTTATTACTGGGTACAGACCTGTAATACCTTATTAAATTATTGGCAAAAGTTATTGCATTATTGGTTCAGCAATTTTATTACATTATTGGTAGTTATTACATCATTGACTTTTATTACATTATTGGCTGCTGCACCCTGGGAACATAGGACCTTTTGTCATGTTGCCATTAGGTGCTGTATAAAGTTGGGGAACTCTGTTTTCAGAGGTAAGATCAGAGTAAGGGAACAGGTTACCTGATTTCCTGCCATAACCCACTTGCAATAATCTAGTTTCTTCTGTGCATATAAACATAACAACTGACAGTGTAACAGCTATACAGTGAGTGAAGTTGTCAAGAGACTGAGAGTTGTAGAATGACAGCTTACGTTTAGTTCAAATCCACATGATAAACTGTGTAAGACAACTTCAGAGTTGCTATAAGGTTTATTTATTCACTTTGCTGGAGCCCGGCTAAGGACTCCCATAGACTTCAAGTCTTTATGCTGAGCTAACATGAAATGCTACACACAGGAACCAAACCACTGTACGTACAGAGGTGAAAAAGAGTATTTCAAATAAGAAAGACTTCATCTTTAGAATTCATGAATTTAACTTTGTATCTCTTCACTCATCTCGGTTGTCAACAGAAGGTTCACAGGTATATAGAAATACTGTAATTCATGTGCAATTTTTGAGACTTTCTGGGGCAGCATCGTAGCCACTGTTGTCTTGTCAGTCAAAATAAAGTAAAACTATCTCAAATATCTTGTTTTAGTCACTTAAAAATAAATATACTTCTTGTTTTTTTTTTTGTTTTTTTTTTTTAACAGGTCACAACTGCTTTTTATTTGGGCATGTCACATATTACAGTGGGTCAGGTGTCGTCTCTGGTGTGGGCAGATCTAACATCTGGATGGGCGGGGCCAACTTCTCTACCCCAGCTGCAGCACAGACTGAGGCACCGAGCTCCGAGTGAAGACGGCAAGCTGAGATGTGTGACCCAGCCTGATGGAAAGATCTTCCACAAGGACGACCAGAGTGATGATGAGGAGGAGAGGATCTGCACCCTTACATGAGGGCTGTCATTTTCCACTTTGCGCTGTTTCACTAGATAAAGTGTTAATACAAGAAATGAAAAATCTTGATAATTAAAATCATGCTTGTGAATCAGAAATATGTAGGCTGTTCCATAGGGATCCAAACCCCAATGATAGCTCCTCTTTAAGAACAAGTTTAGTTTCAGTCTCTGTAGAATTTTAATTTTTGCTGTTTTTCTGTGTGGTGACCAAGCTGAAAAGTTGGCAGGTAAGTTTTTGTATTCAGTGATTAAGTTTCATAAAAGTGTGACGGATTTTGCTTTGTTTCTGTTGGTGGTAATGGTAGTCACCCGTGAAATATCCGTATTTTATTTTTCAGTTTTGAGAACTGTCATCAATTTTAGATGTGAGTGGCATACACACATGCACTCTCTCTCTCTCTCTCTCTCTCTTTCTCTCTCTCTCACACACACACACACACACACACGCACGCACACACAGAGAGAGAGAGAGAGCGAGAGAGAGGTATAGCTCATTCTCTGGGGAGCAGCATGTCTCTGACACAGAGGTTTCTAGACCAGAGCTTCCCAACCTTTTTGGCTACAAAACACCTTTGTTGAGGCCAGAAAATTACTGTACTACATTTCCACAATTACCCAGTGTTTACAAACCACAGATGTTGGAAGTTATTAAATATCTGAGTAAACAAAAGCTTTACTGAGGGGAATTCATATTGCTCCTGAGAGCTGCTAAATAATAACCCAGTATAGGAGCCGTGGCTGTTACAGTGGGTTTTGGTTTCAACTTGTTTTCATGAATTATTGAACATTACAGCAAAAAAAGCATATTGCGATTAATTTGACAGATATTGCAATTATAATATGATACAGGATTTTGGGAGAGATGATACTTTTAGTAGTATAATTCTCATTTTCATTGAGAAAGCTATTAAAAGGATGATGGTGTGAGTTTTGCTGAAGTTTGTGCCAAACATGTTCTCTTACATGTGGAAAATACACTTTGTGGGAATCTCTTTATGAAGGTGAAATGTGGTTTAGATATTGAACTTGGCCATATTGCGATTTCAAAAATACTTTGATTAATTGTTCATTCCTGGAGTGGACCCAACGTGGTGCCTTTAACCTGAGGTTGGGAGAGCCTGATCTGCACCTGTTGTGACATATTACACGTCTCAAGGTGTAATAAACAAAATAAACACATAAACAGACACAGGCTTTACTGGTTTCATAATATTAATCTGAAATATTTCCATGATTCAGTTATATACAATGTAAGACCCCTGTGTGTGTGAGAGAGATCTCTCACTCTCTCTCTCACACACACACATGCACACACATACACACACTCTCATGCAGACCTTCATCAGAGTTTCAGTATTTCAAGTTTTATCAAAGTTTGTTGCTGGCTGAGAGTTCAGAGAGGTTTCCACATAACGGTACTTCATCCCACAGGCAGAGGAAGTAGCTGGACAATCCTTACATCAAATGCCATAAATTCACACGAGTTACTGAATTGGTTGCTACACAAAACATCATATTAGCATAACTGAACAGGAAACACAGAAACACATGTTGAAATACATAATAGGGAAATAAATAATGAATTTTCTCTAACCTGTACTTTTGTTGATTCTGCGTTATTTATTCATTATTTCATTTACTGGTGCATTTGTTTCTAATTGTGGCTGATTTTTTCCTCCACTGAAATACTTTATCACCAGTTTGCCTCTGAAGAATCTGAATCAACCACTAGGTGGCAGCAAATCATTACTGTTTCTGCAGACTTGTCATCGTCCCTCTGTGGTCTATAAATACAGCCCATGCACATGAAAACATGAAGACAGAGATGAAGGACTCAGAGCTATACACATACACATATGCGTTCATACACATATGCATACATACATATACAGTATAAACAAATGTGAATCTGTCACTTGTAAGCAGCTCAGTTACATGGATATGAACTCCCAGTCCAAGACGAACTGTTTAACCGGGAATGTAGACAGAAATGAGTCATCAAGATGGTAAAACATTAAGCTGTTTTGGGGTCAGTGTTCACTGTTGCTCACACTACTGGACAGCAAACTGGATCACAGGCGTTGAATCTAAAAAATGGTTTCCGGCAACAGGATTTTCTTATGTGATCAAAGCAGCAGTGCAGCAGGAACTTGTGTTGGAACTGATGATCATCAGAAATGAATGTACATTTCTGACTTAATCCGAAATTGCAAAATTCAGCTTTGGTAGAGTGTTGATTACCTGGGTGTTACATGAGTCCACATGGTGGTGAAATATCCTCATTAGTTGCTCTGTGCTCCCCTGGGCTGTTAATCCACAATGCTGGATTTGTGACTCTCTGTTCACTTCCATGGTGCAGCAAAACACATACTAAAATAACACCTTCAGCAAATAAATGAGTGTGCCCAAAGTGGATAATGCCAATATTAAAAAAAAAAAAAAAAAAAAAGTTCCACTACCCTTTTTTTCAGCTAATTACAATTATTACTACAGGTTGTTTCTCAACACTCATTGTTGCTCTAGAAGTGGCAGCTGTAAGGTCTGTACTATTTAAAAGCAAAATCCACAATATTTTGTCCTGAAGCTTTCTTTCAGTCCGTACTTTGGGCCCTATCTTACACCCGGTGCTCAGCAGTGCAAAGTGTGACACAAGTGTCTTTGCTAGTTTCCAACCGGTCCAGTTATCATTTGTGTAAACAGCAAAGTCACTTATGTCCATCTAAGCGCCCGTGGGCACGTTGCTCTTAAAATAAGGTGTGGTCAGTTGCATTGCTGGTGACCAACAAAAACCAGGTCTCAAGTCAGTGATGCAGTTTAATTGTTTTTTGAAGCTCATTATCAAGATAGTAATGCAGGCCTACATAGGTGGTGCCAGCACGTGTCCACTCTGCTTGTCCCACACACTCAGGGATGCTGCATCACCTCAGGGAGAGTCGATGGAGTCCTGCTGTTGCAGTAGATGATCTGCTTGTGTGCTTTCACTTGGTGCACGAGCAGATCTGGTTGCTCTGCAGAAAAGCCTTCCTTCTCACCTGGAAAATCCACCACTATAACAGCAACCCACCAAAGTGCAAGCACACCAGGCTTTTGAAGGGAATAGGAGATGGAACTCCAATTGGTTTATTGCATGTTAAATCCAAATCACACCCATGATTAAAGAAGAGACTATGTATGACCCTTTTAGACCATTCACCGGGCACAACAGGCCTTTTTTTCTGCTGTTAAACCAGCAAAAGAGCTCTTTAGACTGTGTGTTTAGATGGTTAAAATAGAGCCCTTTGTCACACTTCAGCCCACCATCACTTCTGGAGATAAAAGCTGTCTGTCCATGTGTCTCTGTGTTAAGATAAGGTTAAATCCATGCCTGTGCTCAGAAGTTCACTTGAATAAGTGAAGTACTTAAATAAAGCAGACTTGAGTGGGTGGAGCCCCAGAAGACCTCCTCTGCTGCTAGGAGTGATCTCGGTACATACAGCGAGCAATTTGTCCCAAAAAATGTTGCTCCCATTATGTGTGAAGCCTGTTTTTTTTTTTTTTTTTTTAAGTCGGGCTGGGATTCCCAGTGGGCTGTTTGACTTCTGGTAGGTTTTTACGTAGATAAGTAACATAGGTACAGCAGATATATAAGTAAGTATGTATATGCATAAAAGAAAAGATAGCAAGTTTTGATGAAAAAGGTAAAGGCTAAAGGCTTATGCACAGACTGAAACCACAGGGGTGCTCTTCATCATTTTTCACAGCAAGCAGGTGACAATCCGCCACCATCATATCTCTGCTCCCCTTGTGGATATTTCAGGATGTTTTGCTCACAGCTCACTGCAGAATATTCCATTTCCAACTAAACTTCACCTTTTCCCTGCAACTGAAAACAGGCCACGTCTCCAGTTATGTATTCATGACCCTGGCACAATGTCAAATTCTGATTATGTATTGTAAAATGTCAAATATTCATGAACTTCAGTGGGAAAATTGCAACGTTATAACAGGTTTTTGAAGTTGGCTCTTTGGAGATGGAACAATCCTGTACAACAACTCTGGCCCGTGTTGGGGAAGCTACTTTCAAAATGTAGCTTGACAAGCAACAAGCCACTGTTGGTTTCAAAGAGCTAAGTTCCAGCCCAGCTAGAACAGTGCAAGAAAGTAACTAGCTACAAGCTGCATAAAAAATGGTTTGCCACACTGAATCTCCTCCATCAGGGTGTGCAAAATGTACAGAGTCAAATTGTTATATGAAACAACCAAACAATTTGTGATAAGCTGCTAACAGCTGTTCAAGGTTTACCTGCAGCAGACACAACTAATTTGCCATGGCAGTCAGTTTAAGTTTGAAAGATGATTCATAGGACCACAAAGTGTAGTTTAAAACTACTTTGTTGAAGGCAGAATGAGTGGGATTTTCCATCATCACAGCACACTGTACCAGATCGACAGCACAACATCCAACAGGAAGCTACGAAAATCATGAAAAAAAGTCAACATGTCAAGGCCAAAGTGGACAAAGCTCATTCCATAAGTGTGAATCTGGGGTTGGCTAAAATAAAAAAAAAAATCTCACTTGTGGTGTGAGTGACACCCACTTTTTCCCCAAACCCAAATCCTCATTCTTTTGCCCTAAAACAAATTTCAAATACAGATAGTGGTGCCTCTGCACAGCTCTAATGAAAATGCTACAAAATGATTTCTCAAAATGTAGTGTAAATGGCATCTGCAGGCGAGGCCTCATAAACACTGGACTCTTCCAGGGTTTGTTCAGCCCGTCAGGATTCAAACTGCCAACACTCCGTTGGAGCACTTTTTTCCACCTTTGCCGTTTCGTGTTACTCAGTGCACCAGCACATCCAATGGAGCGCTCCCAAATTTGAATCAGTGACAACAATATAGCGGTAATGCCACTGACCAATCAGAATCCAACTGGACATGAGGAGTGTCACCTGTCAGTCAGCCGTTGACGTCTGAAGTTTTGCCCCTTCTGTGGTGGAGGGCGCTGTTTTACCAACAATTGAACAGTGAACATTGAAAAAAGCACATGCGTGTAAATGAATTCCATTTACACATAATCAATATCTGTGCATATTGATATGGAACAAATGTACTGTTAATGATAAATATGATTTAGCTCAGATACTGAAGGAGCACAATCCAAATTAATTTTGGTAAAATTTCTTAAAATTCTGAGAAAATGATCAAGTTAATTCACAAAAATGGGGCAGAATTTTTTTCCTTATTGAATGGGTTACACTCCTGCATATTCAGTCAGTTCATATAACTAAATGCAAATGTATGGGGTACAATATAAGTTAAAAGTGCAGTGTTTCCTGCCTTTAAAGGAACAGTTCACTAAGTATTCATCCATAATGAAAACTCAGCTGTTATCTTGTCAGCCCCAGGTTAGTCCAAACCCCACTGAAGTTTTCACAGACACCAATGGCCCAGCGACTGAGCTCTCTGTGGGTCATCTGTTTCCAGCTCCAGGATGAACCCTCAAAATGCCATCAAATTACTCCAACCATCCATGCAGCAAGTGTTCGGTAGTAAAGCATCCCAATCTGCTCCAACAGTACAGTAGCAAGCAGAGTCATCCACCAGACTCTGAATTTTTCATTTTGGGGTGAACTAACACTTCACCTGGACTGTTACAAAAATGAAATTTTTAAGCGTAAACTTTAAATCAGAATGGTGGTGTTCTCTGTCAAAGGATTGAAGTTGACAAAGTTGGTATGTTTTGTTATTGACTTGATAAAGAGTGAGACCCCCTCCACCCTCCCCACACACACAAAATTCTACCCACGTTTTTTCGGGAATCAATTTCCTAGAGAAGTCTATTTTGAAGAGGATCCCTTGTGGCCAAAGGAAACGATACAAAGCATCATCCAGACAGAAGTTGTAGTTTTTGAAAGCCCCTCATGTCTTGTGATTCAGTAATGACTGAGCCTGGGTCTTTCTCTCTGAACACATCATCTCCTAAGAGGCACTTGTTTAACTGGGACAGCACTCAGAGGGCTACCCTGGCATTTTGAATTTGAGTCTGTTTTTTGTCTTCACCAGACACTTGTCACACCGAATGCACGTCCCACTACAGTTGGTTTTTAGTCACCGCTCTGCAGGTGCGTGCTGAAGAGAAGTAACAGAAAAAATCTAAAACATCAAGGCTGGACTGAACAGTTAGTTGAAATATTATTGAAATTACAACATGGCCAAGTGCAATATCCAGATCTCAGGAGCTGTGTTTATTTTTTTCTTATAAAAGCCAAACGTGTGACAAAACCTTGTTGTAAACGAAGCATTACAGTGCAACAAATTGTATTTTCTAGATGTAAGACAACATATTTGTATTGTATGTCATTTTAATGGTGTTTCGTTAAATGTTGAAATTATAACACAATAATGATTATTCACACTAAAATTGTTAATTATATTGCAGTTGCAATATCTGTGAAATTAATCGTGATAGGTTTTTTTTGCCTTATTGTTCAGCCCTACATCCAGGTATCCTTTGAAGCTGTGTATTTCTACAAAATTCGTATAATCACAGTGGACATGCATGATTGTCACATTTTGATGCTACTAATAGTTTTTTCCCCCAGAAAGCCTCAAACTGAAGTAAAATTTTAAGGAAATTAAAAAGCACTTTTAGTAAAACAGAGCTTTAGCAAAAGTTCAGTCACGACTATGATTAGCACACACCACGTTCTGTGTCTCTGTCACTTTCCCACGCTGCCTCTGACTGTTCACATCAGCTGTTCACGTCTATTCAACAACACAGCCTCACGCCTTGATTTTTATCCCACCATCTCACTGCTGTGTGTGTGTGTGTGTGTGTGTGTGTGTGTTTTTTTAATGTCTTCTTTGTTAGAGTCAGACTTTACCATTAGGCAAAGGTCAGCAACTACCTTAGACCCCAAGCTGCCAACGGTGCCATAAACACCACATGAAGTTAGAAATGGCACATTTTTTCCCCTAAGAAATGCATTTCAAATTATTAACATTTCATTATGCTTTTATAGAATTAATGGATTTCTGAGCTCCGAGGCTGTGGCCCTGAGGGTCAAGGCAGATGTGCTTTTTTTGTTTCCCTATATTTTCATCAGAGCTAACCTTGACATTAAAACTATTAAGCATTCTTTGACAACCACGTGGAAGAGAGAGTTCTTATTCTCCATAGCGTTGTATAATGTGTTGATTGAATATATCCTGTCAGCTTCCTTGTAATAAAACAGGGATTTTACAGTAAAAAAAAACAAAAATCAAAAAAAAAAAAAAAAAAAAGGTTTCCAGATGAACCCACAAAACGAGCATGTGTTTCCAGACAAAAGAAGTGGGTGTTTATGCAGAGCTGGTAAGATGGTAATTAGGGAATTTGCAGCTGTGTTCATTTTCATAGGAGTTCTTTGTTGATAGGATGCAAAACTGGCAACACACAAGTACAATGCAGGCAAACAGCAGCTCTCTGACTAAATCTGGCCCAATCATGTCTGTACTGTACACTTCAATAGTGTGAGGACTGCTGAGGAGAAGGACTTACTATAAATCGTTTTAGATAAATGCGGATTGACAAGGGGGAGAAAAAGGGATGTTTAAGGCCCTATTCCTATGTTTGCCTTAGGCCCCAAAATCACTAAGTCCACCTCTGTTCTTTGTGCTTTCAGTCATGTACAGGCTGCTTTTGTGCACCTCTCCTCCCCGGCACCTCCGGGTCCTCTCAGCCGCTTCAGCATGCTAGATCATCACCTCCAGTGACTCCATGAGACGATTTTATTATGCTGCTGCTCAGGGCTGCTGTCCCTCCAGATAAACCCTCTTTAGTCTGGGCGTCTACGACTCTCACCACCTAGATTTTCATTTTCATCACTCATCTTTGTTATCAGGAAAGAATTATCTTTTTCCATCAAAGTGTTTACACATCAACAAAGGCAAAAGTAAGAAAGAAGAAAAGACATGGCCACATCTGTAACCATATTTCATCTTTTCCGGCATGCTTTTGTGGTGCTTGAACAAAATATTTGCATGGAGAAGGATTACTTATTTTAATATGAATTTTTAACTGTAAATACTTGTCACTGACACCAGTGTATTGAAATCATATAAATGAGGCTTTAACTCACTAAATTACAGGGCCCTGGAGAGGCCACAGAAACAGAAAAAATAAATGTTTCCTCTCCAGGGTTCCTAGTAAACACCTAATGACCTGGCAGTCTTTAACTCAATGAGAAAAACACTCAGATTGCAGTTAGTTGCTTCCTCTGCAGTACCATTTCATTCCTTACTGTAGTCGTCTATGTTATGCACATTCATCTCTTCCTCTTTACCAGTTCCTCTCCCGGCTGCTGGCCATATAGCTCATCATCACTGTCTCATAAAATGGCCCATGTATCAAGGCCCTCAGGTCCAGGAATGTGTCAAAATCCTAAAATGGACTGTGGACCTTTTGCTGGTGGGCCCCAATATGTTTTATAGCAAATGAGAGTAGGTCCCAAGGTGAGAGACTAACTTCCTCATGTCTTTGCTCCCTGTCTAACAAAAGTATAAAAACCCTTCAGGTGATGACGCATGGGTAACATTTAGCAGAATGTGGATGGGCAATACATTTTTATATTTCTTAGGTAGAGTGACGTACAACAAGTGTTAAATGAGCCTTAGTCCCTTGACTGGTGACATTACATTTGTAATTTGTTGGCAGACAGTAGATGAAAAACACATTCATGTGTCCTTTGATAGAGAAATGCAAGGTAAAGTGGGACGGGAGATGAAGGAACTGGCTCTGGAGAGGGATTGGAAAACTGGCAGAATCATGGGGGGTTTCAAATTATACTTTGAGGGAAAGGCTTTCAAGTAAAAAAAAAAAAAAAACACAACATTGGGAAATCTCAGCTTTCCACTCTAGTGACTTCCTTCCCTGTAGTCTGATGACTGCAATTAAACTTTGACTGCACCTCTCTGCCCGCAAAGTGGCAACAGCTGGCAAAGTTGCTATGTTGCATACTCATACTGGCTCAATACTTAACATGACACTTGTGTGCCATGGCCTTTAAGAGCCCTTTTATGCATTGGAAATTTCACTAAGTTTCATGTTTCACAATGTATTACCTGACTATCTGACCTGAGAGCTGAGGGACTGAGGGAAGATTTCCCAACTGAATATAGGGGTCCAAGCTGATCCCAGACAACAAGTCACGCTCTGATAGCCCAAGGCAGTCTGGGAACAGCTGGGACATCTTGATCACTTTCCTATTTCTGCCAACATGTTGGAAATTTCTATCTTTATTCTGGTAGTATGAGATATGACATCATTCTATTTACTGCAAAGCAAACAGACTTGATGGAAATAGTCTTATCTTCAACTCTGTATTGTTATTATTACTATTGCTTTATTATTCACAAGCAAACCTCTACCCTAAAGACCCATTTGGCTTTCCGTCTTGCAGAGTCTAGTCCCGTGAGGCTGGACCCACAAGACTTCATCTTGTCAGCTCCAGTTTGAAGTCAGACTGACTCGCTCAGCCTTGAAATGTGCAAACTTGCATTGTTGCCTCATCCTGTAGTGTGGCATTCTGAGGCAAGATGGGATTAGGTTGCTCGGTAGTTTGACAAATGTGAGATGTCCTCTGATATTTGGTTGTGTAATGTGCTTCTGGCTTTAGTGATGGTGTGGGATATAAAACTCAGATTGGCCTAAGAACTAGAATCGATGACCACGTTTTAAATTTTATTTTTTTCATAGCACTCACTCTTCATTTTCACGCCACTCTGAATCTCCTCAAAGAGCTTCTTTATATAGATCGAGAATCTTTCCAGTGAGAAGTTTAACTGGTACTGGAGATGTCAGCCCAAAGGGGTTTTGCTTGTAGAGGGTTTGTTTGGTCTAGGCACCATACAGAAATCTTATTTCATATTTCACTTCTGAACTTTCTTTCCATCTAGCCACCTGCAATATTGGTTTGTCTGTGCCCGTCCAAGTTTTCATTGGTCATTTGTCTAATGGCTGTGATCTAGATGGTGACGGCAGAGAAGAACACCACTGTTTCAGGACGTTTACTCCAAGTTTCTGATGGCAAAAACAACAAGATTCATTTATTTAGCTAGTTAACACTGCTATTCCTGTTGGCTGCTGTTAAAGATCTAGCTTGTTAGTGTACTTAAAACAAGTGGGTCATCAGCACTTTGTATCTACATCGCATATGTCATTACTCTCATTGGTTCTAGGCTGGTCCAATCACAGTGGGCCACGTCCGGTGGCTCTTTTCCTTCCATCAGTCGTTCCATTTTGAGAGGTTCCACACCTGAGATGAGATATTGTACGGTTTGGTAACACCGGGCTAGGTTTGTTTACCACAACCAGCTCTCTCTGGTTAGCTAGCTTCTGTGCTAGATAGCACAAAGACTGCATCTGCCAGAGGTTCAATATGCTAAATCAACCAGGAGCTGCTGATGAGGGCTGGCAGTCGACTGTTGGCCACAGAGGGCCCACCAAGATCTGACTGCCTTACTGCCGATTGTTGTATATCCAGGTCTTGGCTAATTTGGCTTTTAAAACATCATGTAAGTGGGCTATTCAGGCAGGTCAGACTCCTTTTTACAAGCGTGGGTCGATCTGCTGCCTCACTGTCACTGTTATATGAACTGGAGGGCCGTGGGCACATGGCAATCTTTGGAGAAATGCCTCCTTTGGTGCCATTTTGGTCACCACCTACAGGCTGAAATGCCAGCTAGCTTCAACACCGATGACGATGTCTCTTGTCTCTCTTTGTATTAATTCTCCAGTATGAAGAGAGAACAAGACAAAAACACACTTACTTGTTGTGATGATAGTTAAGTTATAGTATATGTGCTGAGCCCTGCATGAGGAACTGTGTGACTGCTGTGAGAACATGTGCATGAGAGACTGAACTAAAGTAGGAATATATGTCTAGGTATACTCGAGTGTGCGTGTGTGTGTGTGTGTGTGTGTGTGTGTGTGCGTGTGCGTGCGTGTTTTCACAAAGTGTGCAGTCGTGCCTCGGTCTCCTTTGTGATGTGAATAGGTAGATGTACCGCTGTCGGACGTTGTTCAATAATTCACGTCCAGCGTCCTTCCTCTGCACGGCATCTTTTCTTCTCTCATCAAAGGACGGCAGAGGGATCTTGTTCTCCTCCTGGTGTTTCTGTCTGCCGTCCTGTGGTTCAGCGTTCCATGTGCCTGGAGCATCACATGTTTGAGCCTGGACCTGTGACCCGTCCTGTGTCCATCATTATCTTTCCTTCCCTGCACCAACCTCTAGAAATCACATTGCTGAAGAACTTTTTCACTTGCCCGGCTCACTCCTAACTTGCTACTAAAAGAGTTGGAAAGTAACTAAGGACATTTACTCAAGTACAGTAATTCAGAACAGTTTTTAGCTGCTTTATATTTAACTTCATATTTTTTCCTGCCTACATTTCAGCGAGAGATATTGTCTTTTTGACTGTAGTTCATTTATCTGATGTTTGTATACTAGTTACTTCTCATAATAAGCTTTTACATGCAAAACAAAATCTGACACATTGTTAGAGTTATATGTTTGCAACAGCGCAGGAAGCAGTCAGACCTTCATCCTTTAAATACTTGACTAAATACTTTCACTTTAACGCATCACAGACCATTCTTCATAGATGTGTACTTTTACTTTTCATATGTAAGTACATTATACTTCATTTTTTTACTCACCACCTGTTAAACTCTATGGGCAGTTGACATCACCTGACACCAAACACTAGGCACCCTAGTTTTGACCAGTAGGGGTCAGGCTTCACACAGATTAGGGTTTGGGCTTGAGTTACACTTTATCAAAGTATTTTTCCATTATGTTGTTGTTGCTTATAGTTAAGTGAAGGATTTGACAACTGTTTCCACCACCGAAAAAGAAAAAGTTAAAAAATATGCAATAAAGCAGAAATGCCTTCAAGGAGAATGTTGTTTAGAGTGTTAGCTGTTTAGAGAATGAATATTGGCAAATGGAAAACATTTTTTGTACATTTTGAGAGCAGATGCCAAATGTAATTCAAAAATGTAAATGTTGTCCCTACCGAGCACGCTGCCTCAGTGCTGAGCATGAATACGAGCAGACAGAGGAAATTCAGGGACTCTGAAGTACGGCTGAAGTGACTGATGCCAAACCTTGATCCAGTGTTCAGAGGAAGAAGTGCAACAGTCTCAAGGCAGAAAACTTGAGGCATCGTCCTTTTATTCCAATGAATTGGTGATTTTTTTTTTTTTTGTGCAATTAAAAGAGCACGCTATACCTCCTCTTCAGGATTATATGTTCTCAAGTAGGCACTGAGCATCGTCCTTCCACTCCTCCACTCAGCCTGAACCCTGGAAACTGTACAAGAAACTAGGGCCAATAATTTGGTAATAACTTTAATTATCTATCTATCTATCTATCTATCTATCTATCTATCTATCTATCTATCTATCTATCTATCTGTCTGTCTGTCTGTTTCTAAACCTGAATGAACAATAGCTGGGCTCTGACCAATGGGGCCTTTCTTTCTGGTCAGACATCTCACAATTTTGAATTACTTGTAAAATATTTTATATTGTTTTTATTTTTGTATACATAATTTTGAATGTTTTTATATACATTTTTCTATTTTTTGTTACTTTTCTTTTGAATTTGTCTTACCTTCCTCCTTATTCTCTCATTATGGTTTTCACACACACACACACACACACACACACACACACACACACACACACACCAAAATAAATGAATAACTAGATGTGGGGAAAAAAGAAGCATCTTCAAAGTCAAAGTAGAATTTTTTTTTTTTGTCAAGAAATAATGAAAGAAGGCTGTTTTTTTAATTATATAAATAAATCCAGCATTAACAGTGTACTGCTAAATTTTGGTGCACGCTGTGCTATTTTAATTCCCTGCTTGGCCTCCTAATCATCTACCATGAGAATTATGTTTACTGGTAAATGCAAAATGCAACCACCGTTGAAATGAAACTAAATGAAGCATTTAAAATGAACAACCACTCTGCAAATAAGATTTGTATCAAAAGAGGTAAGTTCTATTGATTTTGTTGCACTCCCTATTGGCCACTGATAGAGGCTGTTAAAGGTTTTAGATTATGATTGCCTTAATGGAGCGATCTCTTATTGTGCCAGTGTGATGTGAGTGTTTGGTTTGTTTTTTTCTTTTCAGGTAAATCAACATGACAATAAGAGGGTCATCTGTCGGTGTAGGGGACTAACAATCCGTGATGCCACCTGGTCCAGGTTTATTTTAGGCTGCAGTGTGAACACAGCATCAATGATTAGCAAGAGTGCACAGTCGGATGCCATGGCAACATGTCTGCCAGAGCTAAAAACCCCGGTGCATCTATTCATCTGTCCCTCTATCATGTCTCAGACACAGCTTGTCTGATCTTGACCAAAACTGTTCATAATATTTTTCAGACTGTTAGCTGGGGGGAAGTCCACCTCAGTGGCAGGAGGCTAACAGTTAGCATTTGGAGCATCCAGCCAGAATCCAGCACTCAATAACAATGAGAAGAAGATAGTACCACTACTGTCCTACAGAACACCCATTTTCAAAATGCGTGAACTGTCCCTTTAAAAGATGCAGTGATAAAACAACAAATGGCAACCAGCGTGTTGCATCGGAATCGCTGCTTGCAGCTTGGACTGGCTGGTTATGTTTTGGAGTGAAAGGCATCACAGTGCCCTCCACCATCTACACACACACGTGTTTAAATGCAGCATGCAGAATATTCATTTGTACTGAGGGGAGATGCAACACTGATATTACTACTACTAGTAAAGTTAGGTTGCTAGGATACACAGGCAGGCTGGAGTGAGATGGAAGGGGAGTGGGTGGCAGTGTGTGTGTGTGTGTGTGTGTGTGTGTGTGTGTGTGTGTGTGCGTGAAGGGACGGCAGGAAAGGAGGGGGGAGGCTGCAGAATCAGATGGTACTGCTGCTGAATGCTTATCAGACATCTAGGAAAGCAAGGGAGAGAAGACAGGCTGTGACAAAAGGAGGGAGGAACAAAAAACAGGAAGAAGAAGAATGCGAGAGTGGAGGAAGAGAAGGAGGGAGAGAAACAGAGAGAGGGAGAAAGGTTGTAAAGAATTCTCCAGACAGAAAAAAAGAGAGTAGTTGTGACAGCAGGGAGAACAAGAGAGAAATGTGTGTGTGTGTGTGTGTGTGTGTGTGTGTGAAACTGAGGATGTGTGAAAAACTCCAGGGAGTTCGAGTGAGGAAGAGAGTGAAAGAGATGTAGGAGGGGAGAATGAAAAAGTAAGATGTGTGTGTGTGTGTGTGTGTGTGTGTGTGTGTGTGTGTGAAGGAAGATAGAGAGATAGACCAGAGAGTTCATAGTTCAGCCACGGTTTTATATGTTGCTACATACATACAACTATCAGAGGGAATTTATAAGAGCTGCAGCGAATGGAAGGAAATATAGAGATAGGGGTGTGTTTGTGTGTGTGTGTGTGTGTGTGTGTGTGTATCAGAGAGAGAGAGAGCAATAGAGACACAGAGACAGAGGGAGCCAAAGCAAGAGAAAAGCACGCGTCTAACCCGAGGGCAGAGCAGTGTGATATTCCCATGGCCGCTATTGTGAACGGCACCGAAACCAAACCAGACAGCAGGCTGCTTAACACTCAGCATCAGACCGTCTTTAATCTGACAAAATGCAGCCCAGCGGAGAGCTGCATGGATGGATATGCACACACAAACATGCACGTGTACACACACACACACACACACACACACACACACACACACACACATGCACCCACACACTCACTCACTCCTCCTCGCAGTTACAGCTCTGAATCCAAAATGAGGATAAATATTTGATAAGGAGCGCCTTGCGAGCTGAATTTGCAGACAAATCACGTCCACGGCAGCGTCCGTGGAAAATAAATAAATAAATAAATAAATAAATAAATAAATGCTCTTTAACAGAGGATCTAGGTCAAATACAGTGTAGAATGTTCCTGCGGCGTGCGGCGGACTGCGGCCCCTCGATTTAGCTCCTCTGATGGTGAGTCATTGATTTGAAATACACGACACGGCGTGAGGCGGTGTCACTTTGCTCATTCATTTTTGTTTATCAGCTTATTGCTATTCAGGCTCATGGCAGGCTGGAGCCAATCCCAACATGCACTGGACAGAAGACGGAGAAACACTCAGGACAGGTTGCCGGTTCAACACGCAGACGGACAGAGTCGGTTTCATTCTGAGGGGAAGTTTGGAGTCTTCGGTGCACCTGATTTGCATCTTTTTGGGCCGTGGGAGGAAAGCGGAAAACCTGGAGAAAACCCACACAAATAACGGTGACGCAGGCATCGTGAACATTTGGCAAAATCACTAATTTCCTGGTGTGAAATGGTTAGAAAAGCTCTGCAAATGCAAAGTCTGGGATTTTGTTCAGCCCACTGCTCCTCTTGGCACCATTCGGATCCGTGGAGTTTTAAGAGGCACTTGCATCAAACTTGTCTCGGTCTGCAGTAACAGAAGTTGGGCACCAACTCTAATCTGGCTTACTAACAGAGCCTGAGACAGAAATCCGAGTGAACTTTTTGCGGTTAATATTTTTCTTTCTTTGTCATTTCACAGTGGTCTTATTCCAGTGTATTAGCGTGTGCACTGATGCATGCAAAACTACTGTGGGCGCACAACGCTGGTCGTGTTATCAGCGCTTTCTACCGTTTCACCAAGTGCTTGCGCGGTGCTGTCACAATGCTTTTTCACCTCTTTCCTCAAATTAAATCACCGCAACAAGGCCCTGTTGCGTAAAAGACCTAGCAAAACTATTTTGTCATTAATTTTATTTCTCCTTGATAAAAAAAAAAACTACTACTACTGTGGAATACACATTAAGTACACATTAAATTTTAAGTTTAAATGTTCAGCAACATAGCTGCTATATGCAATTTAAATGAAAGCAACAACTCACTGAAAATACCCAAAAAAAGAAGCTATTTTTGCCACTTATCCCGTGTACAATCCATACATCCAAACAGTTGCTGTGATTTGGTGAGGTTTCCAATCTGGTGCAACTTTCACTGTCTCTTAGCACAGGGTTTGTTTTTTTTTTGTTTTTTTTTCATGATCCAGACCCTCAAGATAAGTTTCATTAAAGTCCAATGAAACTGCATTTTGACAGTATACAACTTCCATATGGTGACAAATTTTTGATTGCAACAGGACAGGATAGAGGATAGTTAGGCAGGACATAACACTGGGAGGAGTTTTTATTTGAGGAGAGGTTAGGGGTTCAGTGTCTAGCTCAAGGACACTTTGGCACACTTTGGAGGATCCTAGGATCAAAACAAGAACCCTCCAATTATCAGACAACCGCTCCAGCCACACCGCCCCGATGAGGATGCCTCTTTTCTTGTTTTACAGGAGGAAAAAATGATTGTATTTGGATATAAGAATAAAAAGAAATGGCCTTTTTGTCTTTTTTTTCTCATAAATCGTTAAACAGATGCACAATATGACCAGGGTTGTGATATAAAAGGGTTAAAAAGACACTTTTCATTTCAACTCTTGGACTCCCATGTGAAGTGACTTTGCCCTGAGGACCCTGATATGTAACAATAATTTGGTTTGGCAAATTAGAACAGTGACAAATAGACTCAATGGGGTGAGACTAGAACGTAATGTTAAAATAATCGCACAAACATTTTTTTTTTCTATCATAACAGGTTAAATTAAATTAGAGTGAAATTAAAAGCTTGACTTAAGAGAGGACCCAACTGATAAAAAAAAAGGAATATAATTTATAAGTGGCAACCACACAGACTCAGCCATCAAATTATGTACTCATGTCACGTTTGTGCACCTTTCACTACTCCACGTTAGCCGAGAACCCTCTGGAGGCCCCTCGAGGACCCCTGGTCTTCCTGAAAAGCCACTCTCTTTGCACCCTACAAATTTGCTGGATGAGTATTCTTTTGTAGAGCTCTAACTTTCAAAAATGCACATGCTGCTGCTGTCCAACCAAAACCTTGTATGTCCACAATATCAGCTTTTCAGAAACGGTCTAAGATTAGTTTTTGGAAAGGTGTCATAAACCCACAGAGGAGCATGTACATACTCAAATTAAGTTAAAACATCAAAATCACCAATATTGGAGATTTGGAGATTGGCGCCAGTTACCAATAATGACAAAGAAAACAATTAATTTTTGGAACTCGTCTCACTGATAAAAGTTTTTGTTTCCATCCGCGATAAAATCTGGTTTTGTTTCTGTTAGTAAACTGATATGTTCAGGGAATCTGCAGTGACTTCAAACATGATGCGGCTATCTGCTTTACCATGTGGAGTTTCCATTAGAGGGACTAATGGAACATGCTTATTTGCCCTGGAAAAAGCTCGGACACGTCTTGATACATGGTTGGAGCAGGCTCACGGAGAGGAGGTTGCAGCGGTTCATGCTTTCAATTATGTGTTGGGTGAGCCTCTTCACCCGCCGGAAACCTGTAGAAGCACAACTGTATAATTTCAAAAGATTAAAGATATTTATTGTTTGGTAATCATCAAGATCTTTTTTTTTCTTCTATTTTTCCCGTGTACTTACCAGAAATCACCTGCCATTTAAACAGTGTGGACGGAACTGTGTCATCTTTTCTGTAAGATTTTCCTTTTTTTTTTTGATTTTCTGAATCACAATGGGTAGTGTGTATTTTGGTGTCTCTTCATAATGCGAGACAAAAGATTTAGATTGTGAAGATGGTAATTGGAATTGTGAAAACGAGGCTGCTTGAGACTCAACTAAGAAAAAAGTCCAATATGCATGTAGGCTATTAGCACCCAGAGCAATGACACTCAACCATTAAAATCACACACTTATTCCATACATTTGTCAAGTGAGTCTATACAGTCCTCACTTAAATCATCCAGCAATTTCATTTTCACATATGGTGAAAAGGCTCTGCTGCTCTGCCTTTAAAATATAAATGATCGCAGTATAAGAACTATGGACTGAGGCAAATTAGTTTGTTTTTTTTTCCTACTTTTTCAGGTTCTGGATCTCCAAGATGTTTTCCATAAAGCCCTGGACCCCCACTAGAAGTTATTTAAACATAATCTTGAAAATGATCACTGATATATTTGTCTGCTGTAGTGATGTCTAGTGAATTAAATGATCTAAAACTAGTATAATATCTACATGCAGAACATCATCAGCATTGTCCCTAGTCAAATAGACAAATTAAACTAAATGATAGTGAAGTCAAATTATTCCTCATTTTGCTGAGGACCCCCTGGAAAGACCCCTGGGAGGTCCCTGAGCCTTACTTTGAAAACCCTGCATTCGAGCGCCACGGCTGCATCCGGCTTTATCTCGCGGCGGCGGTGCCTTCCTTCACCAGCTGAGCTCCACAGGACGTCTCACACACCAGCCTGCGCTTCAGTTCCATCTATTTATTACAGTTACATTTTGAAAAACAAATTAACAAATAAATAAATGAACAGACACGGACCGGCATTGTTCCCCAGAGTTCATGAAAAAACGACAAACACAGCAAACCGAGAAAACAATCAAACAAGCAGAGGACGGATGAAGTGCTGTTGAACGGGATCTTAGTTAAAGGCATAGGTCACCCATTTTACAGAATGTCAGAGTTTCATTCCAATTTTGCACATATCCACTTTGGAAAACTACCTGAGATATAGTAGTTAAAAAAAAAAAAAAGAGAGAGATTTATATGCCCTGAAACTTTTGTTTTGTATGTGGGTTTTAATGTGATTCATAACTCGAATAATACCCCATAATGCGCTTTTCGTTCATAACAAGTCAGCTTTGTAAGACTAGGTAGACATTATTTCAAATGGTGGATATCTCGTTTTGGAATGAGACTCTTAAATTAAATTACAGTGTCCGTCTTTCCCCTGCTGGCTGAGCGGTGCGGCAGACTAATGAGAAAATCAACCTTGCACTGTCTCTCTGCTTTGCTCTGCTTGCTGCTCACTGTAATTATTCCATCTCCTATTTGGCCATGATCACTTTTGTACAATTACCACGCATGTAACACTTTTTGCTGTGTCCAGGCTTGTTTTAATACCAGCTGGCAGGCCTGTATTAACACCACTTTTTTGTAATAACTTGTCACATTTTGTAATAAAAACCTTGAACACGAAATGTAATTTTTCATGAATTTTGTAATGCCTTGCAATGGATTTTATTACATACGCTAATGTGGGAGATGGGTGGGGGAAAAGTGAGGGAACTGCTTATAATACACGGCCAGCCCCTCTCCTGCACTCTGTAGACAGACCTCAGATCTTATTATTGCAAAATGTTGGAAAATTTACTACATACTGGATTCAAGGTTTTTATTACAAATGTTGTAAGTTACTGCAAAATGTGTTATGTTATTTTAAAATGAAGGAAAAAGGAATTAAACTTTGGGAAGTTATTAGTAATGCAGCATTATTACATTATTATTATCACATTATTACCGCGTTATTACAACAATGCTGTTTTTTGGGGTCGCTGAAAAGAAGCGCTGCGCTCTGTGTCGCGGGGCAAAGCATGGACCTGTTGCAAAGTGGATTCCATCGCTGCTGTTTTATTAGCTTCTTCAAACTTAATGTGAAATAATGCAAAATGGGTGACCTATCCCTTTAAGCTCTGCACTGTTCCTGTCTGTTTCAGCTCTGTAAAATGTCACTGTGTCTTCTTTCTCCCTGTTTCTTTCCCTTTAACCACATCACCTGAAATCCCCTGTCAAAGTTATCTGCAGTTTACTGGTGTGAAAGTTCTTGATTTAGCATCTGATATCAGTGCCCGGTTGCATAAAGCATCTTAAGTGAAATATTTTCCTCAGTAGTTTGCTTATGATCGCCTTGGGAAAAATATGTTGCACAAACTGAACTTAAGTAAAGTACTGAGTAAATAAGGTGCTATCCTCAAGCGCACTTCAAAGCACTGAGGACTTTCTTAAAGTCTTTTATCCATTGCGTAAGCCTCCTTAGTGATGGCAATGAGGAAAAATACTTGAGTCACAGACCACGGCTGAGTTGTTTTTTTTTCTTGAGGAACGGTATCAAAATGTCCCGATCGCATCTGCGCGAGGTGATATAGCCTACTTTGGGAAATGCCGGAGTGAATATTAAGTTACAGTGTCCGCAAAGCCTGGACTAAAGGCCAAGACACCTCAAACCAACACAAAAGAACTAGCGGCAACAAAAGCCGACTGTTTAGTCGCTCACCGCAGACGGCTTTGTAATCTGGCTCCTCCTAATCGAGAACATGTCTGATAAGAAGTTCCAAATGGCACTGGCACTGTCAGCCCTTGGTCTTTTGGTGGTGGAAGAAGAAAGGAGGAGGCAAAGTTGAAAAATAATCCCATTTCTCTTCTTGTGATAAGCCGCCAACATGGGTTCAACTTGTGCCAACAAACCACAAAACGCAGGGCCAAAGATGCTTACCAATGGCCAAACATTGGCCGATGGCCGACCACCCGCTTGGTGTGTCACGTCCTTAAGTGAAATCAGCTCTGAGCTCCCTAATAATTGTTTTGTCTGTAGTGCTGCTTATTTTTAACCAGGACAACATTAATAAACCAGATATGACACAACTATTACCTAGCAAGTTGTTATTTTTAAGTAGCAGCACAGGTTAATTGGGAATAGATCAACATCACTTTTCCGCTGCGGAATCCGACATCATAATTAGGAAGAGGAAAAAAAAAAAAAAAACAACATACTGAACCCCTCCTCTTCACGTTAATGGGAAACTCACTGCTTTTGGATGCCTTTGCGTATAGCAGGGAGCCAGGTTGTGGCAGTTTCACAACAGTTATCTACTGAGAAATCTGGCCAAAGTTGATACACTGAGGCGGTTATCATGGCATCGAGGCGAAATTTCCAGTGAACCGCTTTTACCTCTCCTCAGGAAATCATTTACGGTGTTCTTAGCAAAAGGAAAAAAAAAACAGCACCTTAAGTGAAATGTTAAGGACAAACATGTAGATGCTTTATGCAACCGCATGCAAAACCTCATATCACACCAGCCTCTCAGCCACTAGCAGTGTCCCTGCGGTCCACAGCTTGAATGGAAACTTTATAAACCATCAGGCTAATGGCTGGAAACTGTCATAAGGGGGTTAGTGCTTAGCCTTCACTAGCCAGGATTTGAATGCGGCGCAGACGTCTGTCCGTCTGGCGGAGGCTAGCCACAGAATAATGCTGAGAGTCCCGCGAACTCGGAATAAAAACACAGTACAGTGTGTGAGGAGTCCTTGCAGTCCTCTTCACAAATCATACTTCACAAAGTGCGACGTGGATCGTCACTGTGCTGGCCCACGGGCGTCGTGATCCACAGCTTTCACAAAGTGTCCTGGATGTTTTCGGGGGCCAGCGCAGTGGATTGTTATTGAGTTAAATCAGTTCAGCTGATTCGGGCTCGGGCTGTTTTCCAGTGTATCACGGCTCTTTTACTTTCCATTCAGTTCGGGTCGATGTGGCTCAATTCAGCAGAGCCATTCAATATCACTTAAGTTCATCTCAGCTCAGTTCAGCTCAGCTTGGTTTGGCAGTGTGAAAAAGACTCGATGGATTCTGCCCTCTCCTCTCGCGGCACGGTAGACTGACATCTTTTAATCTTTCTACTTCAGCAGCCACTGGTTCACTGAGAGGAGACGAGAAGAGAGGGAGAGAGAGAGAGGGAAAAGAAAGGGAAAAGAGAGGAATTTCTTAATTAGCACAGCGATGAGAAGCGGTGTTCGCTGAAAACAAGAAAAGTCAGGCCTGGAGTTTCAGAACTTACAACTGGAAGAGAAACGGTGAGAGGAGTGAAAGAGGCAAAGAGGGGACTTGAAAGCAACCAAGAGTACGTGTGTGTGTGAGAGAGAGTGGGCCTGAGTAAGAAAAGGATAGAGAAAGAATGAGAAGGAGAAAAATACAGTGGATGAGCCAGCAAAGTAGAGAAAGAGAGATAGAAAGAGTCTTAGCCAACTGAGAAATCTATTCGTTTATTTCCCAGTGGGGATCCTCTCATCGACAGAGAGGGCCCTCTACTCTGTCTCTCTATATTTTCTCTCTCTTCTTCTGCCTCTCCACCACATGGTCCACAAGAGATGAAGTCTGAGCAGGAGAGGCTGTCAAATCAATCTGATTGCTGAAAGTCAAACTAAAATACAATATCCAATGACATTTGCCTAGATTTCTAACCCCCCCAAAGAAGGAAGGGTTGATCCTGTGCCTTGAACATCGGCAGCTCAGCATTACACATGGAAGCAACGCCCTCTGTCTCAAACACTGCTCGATACCAGCTCACTTCAAAAAATACACGTTTCAGTGTTTCTGATACCTTCAAGCTATGAATCCTCAGATCTCGGCTTGTTTACTCATAAACCTCCCTCTGATCTCCTCGTATGCGGATGAGTTTTGACGATGTGACATGATGGGAGAGAGTACGTCTCGTCTCTTGATCTATTACTATAAACAGACTCTTCTGTAAGGTGATCATATAGTGGAATCTTTTTATCGCTACACATATTCTGGCATTTAACAATAAAGCATGTTGTTTTATGATGAGCGGCTCTGTGTGTAAATGTAATATAGAAGCTGTGTCTGCTGACTGGGAAGCCAGAGAGCTTAGATCACCTCGAAATAAACTGATAATTAAAGTTCTCCCTTCTTGTATTATGCTCCCTAATATGTCTGACCTTGACTGTATTGACACGTATTTGTGCAATGCTGCAGTGATGACATCAAAACGATAAAAGAACAAATAGGGGATTATGTAGAAAACAAAAACGTGTTGAACAAACCAGAATATGTTTTAATAAGAAGAATAAGGAAAAAAAACATTGAATGAGAAGGTGTGTCCAAAGTTTTGACTGGTACTGTATGTATATGTATATGTATACATACATATACATATACATATACATATACATATACATACACACACGCACATATATATCTATATATCTATCTATATATGTGTATATCTATCTATATCTATCTCTATATATCTATATACATATAGGTATATAGATATAGATAGATATACACACATCTGTATCTATATATATCTATATCTATCTATCTATCTATCTATCTATCTATCTATCTATCTATATATATATAGTTATCTATCTATCTATAGATAGATAGATAGATAGATAGATATACACAAATGCACGCACACACACACACACACACACACACACAGATACAGTATATTTGTGTATGTGAATGTATGTATCTCTCTCAGTGTGTGTGTGTGTTTCAAGACTTTAAGATTTGTTATTTGGCTATTTTCTTCTCTGTATACATCCTTCCTATAAATTCTCTCCACACTCTCTTTTCTCTTGTCTTCCTGGAAAATTCAGCGAGTGTGTTGGCTCAAAGTGATTTCACACAACTCAGCGATACCATTGCCGTTCATGTTCTTTGACCTTGAGCTATGGAAACTCCTGCAGGGTTTTCTGTGCAGTAATGAGACGCTATCAAAAGAAAGAGGAGGCCGAGAAATCCATCTGACGTTGTGGAAAACACGTTGGGCCGGACCGGATCGATAGCGAACATGTTCAAAGCGTGGAGAGGAAGAGGCGCAGTATTTCTTCAAGGACTCCTACGCTGCTCTGGGTAACACTTCCACGTGTTGTTACGCCAGCCATCTCTGATGCTCACCCACATTTATATCCACAGTAACACAGAATACACTCTCAGTCTCAGAGCGTGCACACACCAATTTCATCTTTGTATGCCTCTCACTCTTGTTTTGCTCCCGAGAGTTCACTGTCCACATCACTCGCTCCCTCTCAGGCGCCTTTTTTGAAAAGTTACAAAAGACGTGGCTGTGCTCAGTTAGCCATCCTTCACTGGGAAAAAAAAAAAAAACAACTTTAATAATCATCTACTCCTCCAGTCCTTATGAGGTGTGCTCACTGCTAATCTTTACAACTACAAGCCAAACACTAACCTAAACCAAATCTGGCAGCTCTGCCCACCAAAAATGAAGAGCAGATATGCACACTGGAGCTTCAACAGAGAGCACAGGCCCTGCAAATGGTTAAGATTTAGTTGTAATTTGACTTGAATTTGCCATGATAACATGCTGTGGCATTGCGTAGATGTTCGGTGCAAGGTGAAGCTATGACTATGACAAAGTGGCCTATGCTGGTCTGAGCATTTATAGCTCTGCATTGGAAGGTCTGTGCCACATGGAGCTGTTCTCTGAAACACTGGGCAGCAGAGTTACGACTTTATTAATTCGGCGCTAATGAAGCACAGATAAAGGTTGAGCCAGTCTCTGTTTGAGCTAACTTCTATCTGTTAGCGCTCCCTGCTGCAGAGACAACACTATAGGCAAAAAACAAATCACTGGCAGAGCTTGTACGACGTCATCTTCCTTCATTAGGGCATCTTTGGTTGAGGTCAGTCTTCCCAGGCTGGGTTCCACAATGCCACATGGTCTCTACTTTCTCTCAGTAGGCTGCCATTGACAATTTTGACCAGGTACAGGCAGACAAATGCACTAGCTTATTCAAAGCGTTTACATACATCAGATGACCTGTTCTGATGAGCTTCCTTTCCTACGGTTTATTGGTGAGCAACTCTGGCTCTCTCCGGAAATCGTTTCCAACTAACAGTTCTATTAAGCTGGAAGAATGGAGCTCAAATTCTATCTCAAACAAGAATCTCACAATACTGGAACAGGCACTCTCCTGTGAATCTATTGCTAAAACATTATCTAATCTGTTGTTGAAATAGTATGTGTGTGTGCCAGCAAACTCAAGTTCCTGTTTGGCAGAACAGGGCTTTTTAATCTTTCTGTTAAGCAACATCTTGTGCCATCACTGACTCAGTGATAGATTGAATTTATCTATGAACTGATAGTTCATAGACAAATTCTATCCATCTATCCATCTATCAATCTGTCTATCTCTCTATAACTGAAAAGTAAGGGAAACCCTGGATTTCAGCTTTAGATACTTTTGGAGGTTAATGAATCTTGACTGCTTACATGTACATGTGTACTGTAATCTACTGTTTGATATCACAAGTGGATCACAAAATCAGTACACAAACAAACAAACACCTCTCCCTGTTCCCTGAAGCTAGTTTTTGATAAATGATTGAAATAATGAGTAGTTGGCAGTGGACTGTACCCCTGTACTGTGGCCGCAGGGCTCGGTTGTTGGGGCAGTCGCGGCCTTGCTTGCTGAAGTTGATGTTGGTCCGGATGCAGCGCTGCAGCAGAGGCTGTGTGGGCCGCGTGTTGTCGCTCATGCTTAAGAAGATCTTGTAGGGCTCGTTCTGGCTGAGGAGACGCAGAGAGTGCATCTGTGGAGGGAGGAGGAGGGGGGGCGGTAGAGAGGGAGTCAAACCAAAGTGGGAAAGTAGTAAAGACAGGGAGAGTTCAGCTCAGTTCAAATCACTGCAGCTCTTAGTTTTCAGATGTGTTTTTACTGGACAGATCAAAGTAGAGAGAGATAGAAGACGTGTGACAAAAGCCCCTGGCAAGATTCAAACCCAGGACTTCACATTTACGCAGTACGCGCCTTAGAGTGCTGGACCAACAGGATACCCCAGCTCAGTTTGGGTTATTTTAGTTCACTTCAGTTCAGTTTGCTCCACTTAGATCATTTTCACACCTAAAGTCTGTGAGCTTTGGTTCAACTCACTGGAATAGTTGGTACTTTGTTCAGTTGGTTTGGTTTGCTTTCACTCTGCAACAAAATCAAATGAACCAAAATGTATCAATAAAAGCTACATGGAGGCTATTAGCCAATCATTGGTCAAAGTCTATACAGGCTATAGGCTGAGAGGTGGAGAGAGGAAATGTTTTCTTAGGGAATAGTTTAATTCCTGTCTTACTTTATTGTACAAACACATTTGGCCCATACAATGTCCAATAGGAGTTTGGAGCACCATCGGCAGCTTGGTTTGTGCCATACACCGAGAGCCCAGTGAATTTCCTTGTTGCTCCACATCAGCCCTAACGACCATCTGATAATGCCACCAGGTTGCTTCTTCCATGTGTATATGAGTGAGCTCATGAGGTGCAGTCGAGCTGGGTGCGGGATCTCCTTCAGCCCAAAACACACAATGCCTACGGTAGTTGGGTCAGATGGAGGTTGGGTCATGTTCCCACCACAAACAAACCGCTCCAGCATTTGTAACCATATGGAGACCACCTCCTCAACAGGATCCCGGTCTAGTTGTTTAGGTCCACACCTGTGGGCAGTTCCTGTATTCACATTTACCCAAATGAGGCAGGGGGTGAGCGCACCAGAGTTCATTTGCGAAGTTTCATGCAATTCATTTCAGTTGTCTAAGGTCGCTTTCACACCTGCTGTGTTTAATCCAGTTGAATCAAACCCTGATGTGTTTACCCTTTGGCACAAGTCATTTGGGTTGGTCAGCAGGGCCTAATCGAACCCTGGTGTGCACCATATATTCAAACTGTCTCGGACTGGGTTCCAAACGTACTCTGAAGAAGTTTATTAATAATGAGAAAGGTTACCAAACCTCACCAAAGCTGAAAACTGTGGGTTAAGAAACTAATTTATGACCTGCTACAATTGGTTGCTGTCCTTGGTAAGCCAGTCATGAAGTCACGCTGTAGCGTCTCCAGCCTTATCCATCATCTCCGGACTCTGACGGCAGCGTGTCAGACTCGCATCATCACCCACTGATCGGAGTCATATCAGTTTCTTCCGTTCCAGTTCTTTAATCTCACTTTGATGTGCAGACAAAGGAGGATGAGGTTCAGGACGTTCTTGTTTTATGAAAAGAATTTTTTGCTTTTATGCACTTTCTTCTCTGACCAAAAAGAAGTGGGCATGTTACTTTGATTTGAGCCATAGACCATATTCAAACGGCGGCCATTTTCCTTTGACGTCAATGCTCAAATCAAATTCAATAATTATGTTGTACAGCTGTATTGCAGTTTGTGTCTTTTATAAACGTAGGGAATCTGGCAAAATGTTATTGTTTCACCGCTTCCTAATTGATCAGCAACTGAGAAAACAATGGAGAGTGAAAATCTGGAGGGGCATTGGGCCATATTTCAGGGTAAACAACATATTTGATCACCCATTCGCTTCTGTTAGAAAACAGCATCGGGACGCCGTGAAATGATAATGTTTTGTTTTGATTCCCCACATTTATACAATGTGCAACCTGGCACACAGCAGGACAGCTGAATTACAGCATTTGAGCTTCCCACCCTGAGAGTGACGTCAGGGCCACCGTGTGAAAGCCAACCAAACTATATTTTAAAAGTATCAAATGCCTTGGTACCTTGTGACATGCAAACGGACTGTTACAAATGAAGGCAACCTAAAGAAATTCATTTCATTTCATTGCAGTTCAACTCAGTTCAGTTCACTTCAATTTGGTCCAATTTAGGAGGCTATGATATGTGCCTCGTTTAGTCTGGTTAAAGAAAAACCTGGAGAGTTTTCCCTTTTGGTGTGGTTGGGCACTCAGGTACCAAAACAAACCGCACAAGACCCTGTTGAGGAGACGGTCTCTAATCCTGACCAATGAGCAGGCTCCTACATGGCGTTTGTTGGTACGTTTTGATTGGTTTGAATTTTTCGTCATGTGAAACCAAACCAAACCAAATGAACACCGCAACAAAGTATCAGCTGTTCAACGGATTTGAACCAAAAACTGGAATCCAAGTGTGAAAATGCCCTTAGCTCAGTTCAGGTTCTCAGTTAAGTTCAGTTCATTTTGCAGCGTTACCATTACAAGACGGTGAAGTTTTCATGATGTAGCAGTATGCGTTGCACCGAGAACTAGCAAAGCCTGTTTGGAAGGAGATGGATGAGAGGACTGTCTGTGGGTGAAGAAGAAAGTGACGGAAAGACAAAGAAAGAAAGGGAGAGGAGGTAGGAGAGAAACGAAAGGCCGAGATGAAGATGAACGAGGGAGGAGAGGAAACGAGGCAGAGGAGGCGCGATCAGAAGGCAGAAAAGGTAGGGAGACAGAGATGGAGTGAAAGATGACAGAAAAGTGAGAACAAAGGAACGAGTGAGTAAGCGGGTGAGTAAATAACGGTGTGAGTAAGTAGCAGATGGCGTGTGGGAGTTCATTGCAGTGTTGTAACGTATTTTACTCCACTGTAATGCTTCATGTCCCAATTCAAAGAACAGGGTTTAGATCAGATTCGTGCAGGTGTTTTTTTTCTGTGACATCAAGAGGCCTTTGGTCTGGATCCAGGCAGGACCAGTTGTAATATGTTTGCAGTCAGATCAATGTGGCTGAATCAGGGCTTTTCTGACACAAAATATACCATTTATTCCCCCTGAAATACACCGACCAGCTTAAAGCAACGACACCTTTTCAACATCACCTATTAAATCCACTTCATTCATAAAAAGATAGACGGCAGGAGGGTAGGACGATTTTTCAAGCCTTGACGCAACTGAGACATTCACAAGATTACATCTCCCACTTCCAGCTGATGGGGAGGCAATTTACATATTCAGAGGGCAGCGGTGAAATTTTGTACTGTATGTCATTGTATCACTGTCACCACCCAGCCTCTTTCATATGAGCCACTTAGGGAAAAGCAGATGCTTTCAGATATAGTTTGTGAAGTCTTCATTTGCAATGCAAAGCTGTTAGCGGCTGTGCATGGGCGAGGAAATCACAAATTGCAATTCTGCACAATCAACAGAATGTAGTGTTGTTGCACCGCATTACTTTGATACTTAGTGTTTTACTTGCACACATGGTGATGCACACAAAAGCATAAGGGAAACCCTCACACACATACACATTCGTACTATATGCATATACCTGCATCTGTGTGACGTAGACAGGCTTGTTGATGAGGATCCATGTGGACGTCTCGTAGCAGGGAGGGATGGTGATAGAGCCCTCGTAAGTGATGTAACGCGTGGTGTCAGGATACAAGTCGGCTATGTTCAGGCCCATCAGTAGAAACGCGTCGTCTAGAGGGAGAGAGCGAGAGGGAGAGAGAGAGAAACTGAGAGAGATGTGGAGTGTTGTGTGAAAGTACAAGTCCGCTGTGTTCAGACCCATTAACAGGAACACAGTCAAAAGAAACAAGGAAGAAGAAAAGAGAGATGAATGTGCGTGTCTTTGTGAGTGTGTGAGTGTGTGTGAGCGCTGCACAAAAAACATCATCTGGAAGTAGAGGAGAAATTTGCATGTGAACAAGAAGGAAATGTCCTATATAAAGAGAAGTCTGTGTGTGTGTGTGTGTGGCTGATGTTGTGTGCTGCGGCAGGAAACAGTGTGCTATAGTCAGCCCCATTAATGGGAGCGCATTACTGTAGGCAGAGGGCACAGAGATGAGATTAGTGTGTGAGATTTTATATTTTTATACTGTCTAACTGACACATATTACCTTATTAGTGAATGGGTATGTATTCTGCTTTTGCTGTGCGCATGTGTGTGTGTGTGTGTGTGTGTGTGGGCGGGCGATGTAGCACACTGTGTCGGGGTATAAATCTATAATGCTTGGACTGATTAATAGGAAAGTGTTGCGTAACAAAAAAAAAAAAAAAACATGAATAGGCGGAAGCAGAGAAAGAAAGTTTGTGTGTGTGTGTGTGTGTGTGTAGCTGATGCAGTGCAATGTGTGAGTGTGTAGCTCCACTATGTTTAGACCCATTAACAGGAAGAAATCCTCTAGAGGGATGCACATCCTCACAGAAGAGGTTGGAAAACAGATTTTGGCAATGTAGCGCTGGTTTTGTGTAATTAGGAGGTGTGTGTGTGTGTGTGTGAGAGAGAGAGAGGGAGAGAGCATGCGTGCATGTGTGCGTGCATAAAGGTATAGATCTGCAATGTTCAGACCCATTCAAAGGTACTCGTTGTCCAGCAAAAGAATGTAATTGAGTGTGTGTGTGTGTGTGTTTGCACTCATTAACAGGCACACACTGTCAAAAGCGTAGGGGCATCTGGAATGAAAGGAACGCGTAGGTGACTTGCTTTTCAGAGGCCACGTTATGAGACAGACTTTAATTATGAAAGTGTGGAGATAAAAATTGACCAATTTCACCAGAGGGTTCAGAGCACAGGACAGAGTGTGAAGTTACCTCTCTTGGCAAACAAGAAACCCTGCTAAAGATAAAGGTGCTGAGAGAGAGATTTGACCCTCCCCACAGTGCAACATGACCACAATATACATGATCTGTGGTTGCTGATTACTTGCCTGTTGTGAAAATGTCCATTTCAGGCTGCCATAGGCTACACTATGCCATATCTCACATCATACCACGGTCTGGATGTTTTGCTGCAGTTCTAAAGTCATAAACCAAGCGATTAAACTATAGCAAAAAACTATAGCAACAGGGAGGTAAACCCTGTTAAAATTGGGGATTTTCTTATTTAGTATTACGCTACGCTAGCTTCATCAACCACCAAGATCTAGGAGTTCCAAAAAGTCAATAACTGTGATAAAACGAAGGTTTATGGACTTCATTTTCAACACTAATACAGCACATTCTAGCAGGGCTGGGTGGGCAGTTCCCTGTAGGGTAACTCATCCTGCAAAGACATGCTGGGGGGTGGGGGGTGGGGTCAAGTTTGGGGGGGGTTTGTCGCAAGGAATCCCCTCTGAAAAGATTTTGTTTTATTAGGTACGGAGATGACCAAAGTCAGTATAATCCATGATACAACCAGTATTAGTACAGATCACAGGCAAAATGGATGTTTTCATACATTTTCTTTTTATTCCAGAAAATGTCATTAAGATGAAATTGACTCATCCCTCCTTTTGCTGGAGACCTCCAGAAACCTTCTCAGGTACCGCCGGTGGTCCCCGGACCCCAGTTTGAAAACCACTGGTGCAGGCCACAGCTATAAGCCGTGGCATGTACCTGTGGCAAGGTACAGGTGGCTCCTCACCTCTTTGGACATGAGCAAACCTTAAAAATACACCTTGTTGTAGATTATTCTTTATGTGCCTCTTCAGTATGCATTTTTAATAGAAACTATGTCATGTGGCCCATTGTCTGTGCTATCTAGTATATAGAAAGAGGTGTGAAATCTGAATTTTTCACATTTGGTTATGAATCCTTAAGTAATGTTACACTAGACATTACACTAAATGGTAGACAGCCATTCAGGCAGCAGAGGAGAAGAAATTTAGACACTAACGCCCGACGATTCAGGGGAGAGAGGAGGTGTAACTCAGGTCTAAGTGAGTGAAAGGAGATGAAGCTGTCCAGAGTAGACCTCATGTGTAAAACTAATGTTTGCTATTCATACTGTGGACAGAACTCTGTTACTTTATTATAACAAGAAAATTCATGCCTTTCATATATGACACAGAAGACAGTTTTGCACCGAAACGTTTACCAACTCAGCCATTCAAACACCACAGGGCTACGTTATCAATTCACAACCAGAGGATGTTAATCAGACATCATTCCACACGTGTTGCTTCATTAAGTTTCAGCACCGAGGCATCCTTATTTTTTCCAGAAATATCCGTTCCCTTCTCGGCTACCGTTTTGTGTTTACAGTGCAACTTAAGAGCCGATCAGAGACCTGTTTGATGGAGAGCCATGGTTTTGCTTTGATTTTACTGACTTGTGGTCAGAGAGAGGCTACGGTGATCAGATAGGACAAAGTTCAGATACCATCAACTGAGCCATGGTTCATCTTCTCAAGTCACAAAACTAGTGTAGCAAGCAAAGTGTTTGGGAGGAATGTGGCTGCTTGTTAAATCACCTTTCCCTCAGTGAAACACAGACTGCAGATGCTCGCACGGCGTAATGTTCAGCATGTTGCTCAAGAGCACTTCGACAAGTACAGTCCTTTCCCAAATGAAGCCCCCCCCCCCCTCCCCAGCCCCACTACACCACTTCACTACAGAGTGACACTCACCACTCCACATAAAATCACGCTCGCAGCTGCGGAAGGAGCTTCTGGATTGTGCAACATCCCCGAGATATACTTTGTCTCCAAAATCTGCGAGTCATTTGAACTTAGGACAAAATGACATTTAAAAACCACACACTCCATGGTTTTAAATGTCATTCCTTGATGCTTAAAGCCAAGTGAAAAGGCTGGGTCTATTAAAAAATTAGAACAATATTTGACAAGGGAAAGTTAGCAAGACACAACCTGCATTTGTATGTTTCCTCTGTTGTTCTGCATGTGTTCTTTCTATGTCAAATATTGTGAGTTAGAGTTAGAGTTAGAGTTTTACCATGTGCATCAACTGGCTGTTCATTGGCTTGGAACAGCCTTCAACATGGCGAGAAGTTCATGCATCGACGTAAATGGTGATGGGTGGATTCAGATAGAGCCGCTGCCGGTACAGAAATTGATCCTTTCCTGCCAAAACTCAACCACGAAGGGACTCGAACCCTCAATCTTCTGATCCGAAGTCAGACGCCTTATCCATTAGGCCACGTGGTCTCAGTGAGCCACCATGAACATTTAATATGTGATGAAACATTGGCAACAAATGACCTTTAAATAAAAGTAGAATAGACATGCGGTAGGTGAATAGAAAGGCTTAGAGGGAAGACATTGGAAGAGATTAGCTTGTGTGTGTCTGTGTGTCTGTGTGTGTGTGTGTGTGTGTGGGTGCCTGCGTGTCTTACGTTTGTAGTTGATTCTGGTGATGGTGTCTCTATTGAGCATGCGGTTGAGGAAGGCATTGGAGTTCTCCGAGAGCTGAGAGAGAGAGAGAGAGAGAGAGAGAGCGATGATGAAATATTCATCACAAATCACAGTACAACACACACACACACACACACACACACTTACAATGCAGTAAAACAGATACATGAGCAACAACAGTGAGCTATTTTTTTCTCTTTACAGGCATTGATATAATGATCCATACTGCAAAGCTGACACTATTATTTTGCCTCATGTTCATATTATTTTCTATAAATCCATTTATATCCATACACGCAGGATTTGTGAGGCAGTCATCATGCCCACGCAAACACATAGCTGAAAGCAAGTATATCTTCGGCTTTACAGTACACTCCACCGCTGGTGCCCCGCTGGCTTGGTGCATGATGGGGAAATGCAAGTGGTGGCAGAGTGGGGTTTGTACGTTCTGGTTTGAGGTCGGTGCTAAAGGAAAGGTCATGAAGCCATATCAGATACCAGGTTTTGTTCTCTGGGGAGCATGAATGTGCTTTCCAAATTTCAAACCAAATGTTTGGCCTAAAGGTGGCGCTAGAGGAAAGGTCATAGGGTTAGCACAATCAAGAGGAATCCTCCTTTGGGGAGTACGAATGCACTCAGGAAATATCACGGCAGCCAACACGCAAAGCTGACATTTTGGCCTGAGAGCGGTGCTAGTGAAAAGGCCATGAGGTCACCAGGACGGACAGGGTTCACCCTCCAGGGAGCATGAATGTGCTCGTCCGTTTTCATGATAAATGGGCCCAATACATTTCAATACATGTTAAGCGTTGAACAGATGGACATACAGACACATGGAGACATGGACTGACATGGCAATCCTTAGACCCCATCTGTTAGTGAGGCATACAGACAGATTAAATAAGCAGCATTTAGCGGTAAAAAGAAAAAAAGAAAAGAATAAACACACCAACATAAACACACAAATAAAAAAACACAAAAATAAAACTGAGCCAATCAATAACTAACTAACCCAAATAAATACACACATAAAAGTTAAAGTAATTATTCAGATAAATAAATGTATGTTCTAGCAATTTTACGTACATGCAGACCAGAAACCTGACATGAATCAACTGATGTCTCAAAATATGAATGAAATTAATTAATAAACATTCAAATCTGTTTCAAAATAAACAAAATCTGATATATCTGATATCTAACAATAAATGAATAAATATGTACATATTACATATATTGCATGTTGGATTGTTTGTTCTTTTATTTATGGAAAGTCTGGGGCTCCATACTGCTACACCACATATTCTATTCCACTGATCTTCAGGCCAACGTTACACATGAAACCTTTTCATGCAGTTTGGTCGTATGGAACTCAGTTTCATCAGGGTTGCATTGTGTACCAGCTAGGGCTGTCAAAGTTAACACGTTAACACGTGATTCATTTGAGCACCATAATATATTATTAAAAAAAAATAATGGCAAATCAATGCAGTGTTTGACCCTTAACCCCACATACACACAAGACACAGCGCATGCTTGGGGATCAATAAAATGTTTCTGGTTCTGAGCTGCTGAATACAGATTAACAGATAAAATGCATGACAAGACAACCAGTAACCCACTAGATGGCAAGTTTTCCTACAAGAAACTTCCCGATGCATCTCTGGACAGCAATAAAGTCATATGGACAAACTGCCACATTGAAATGTCCCCATCAGCTAAACCCAGACTTCATGGTTTTGACTCGTTCTGTTCTGTTGGGTTTCCTAACTCCTTTGTTCTGGAGACTAGAGAATCTAGAGACAGCTGCTAACATGGACTGTACACAAGGAAATTTGCCTGACTGAATGTTTTGAAGGCGAATCAATTTCATGTAATTAGTCCTTTCGACAGAGGAAGGTTTGCCAACTGCGTTTAGTATGGTGCAACATTAATCAACTGTAATCACAGATGGTTAATCTTGTTCACTTGTTTGATGTTAATGGTGATCGTCAGAGAAGCCAACACTTAAAAATATGATCAACTTGCAATAATAACAAACAACTGTAGACAAACTAACTCATTACTACCCTGAAACCTAGATCACAGACCAAGCTCTAATCTCATTGGTTACCGCATGTAGTTTTGATTGCATTTGAAATGCTAGTAGCCACCCATAAAGGCGACCAGGTTGCATTTATGAGTTGCACTATTTGACTGTGTGAATTTCATTTTCAGGAGACAGAAGACAGTGGACAGAGAGGTGAGCGGGGTGCCTCGCTGTGTTCAGCTCGAGGTTGAATATGCTGACCTTTATGAAGATGGAGACCACAGCGATGCCATGAGGACTCTTGGCTGCCTCACTGTAGTTGGCATACAGATCCTGGTTATAATGGATCAACTGAACCTGAGAGAGAGAGAGAAACAGAGAGAGAGAGAGCAGTATTAGTAGCAGCTTAGAGTGTTGCGTTAATCTTGCTGATTAATGGGCAGTTTCAGTGTGACTGGATGACTGGATGAGTGTGACTTTTTTTTATTGCCTGACTGTTTTACATTACTGTAGATTCTTTGGCTGTCTTTTATTGTATTACGTCCTATTTATTTATCATCTTAGTGGTTTTATGAGTAAATCGTATGAATCAAATGCTCTCTAAATATTATTCCCAGTTATTCCCAGTAACCAGGGCATACCAACTTTAAATCACAATTCTGTAAAATCTAGCTATTTTTTGTTTGATTTTACATACCATGGTCTATCATGAATGTGAAATGGTGACTGGGACTTAAAAATGTAAAATATTGTGTCCTGACATCTGCATCCTGCTGCAGCTTTGGAAATCATGGTTGTTGGCTCCTTGATCACAATGATCAATTATCGACTAAATTAGGATTCTCTAGAGCTTTTTGTTCTCTGCTGCTTGGAGTGAATAAGAGGTATGGCAAAGCTAATGAAAAAATATCTTTCAAGCTGAAGTACATGAAGAACTTTTTTGGTCTCATCCATGGAGACTGCAGAGGCTCATAATACAGCATCAATTTGCATTTGATGCTTGCTGAAGGGCAAAGGCTCTATTCATATCATTCCATTGGACCACACAAGCACAGAAAAATCTTGCCAGTGCACAGGACGTGACACATTACGTAGCACTGCATCTAATGGAAATGAAACCTTGCGGCGTATACATGTAAAAACTGTAACGGAAAATGAAAAATTTAAAGAGCAACAACTCAAATCAGTGTAGCAGTCTCAATGAGCGAAGAAAAAAAAAAATGCAGCTTTGCTGTTGTCAACTTGGCAACTGGGTCAGTATATTTAGCAACTTCAGAACACCCCAGTGACTTTATTTCTTATAAATGACTGTCAACAAATCTAACAACTTCTTTCAAACATAGAGAACAATGTTGACTCTGAAGGAATTTGGTGACAAATCTGTTTCAATAAATGGCTCCACTTTATTGTGTAGTCCAAAGGATTATGGATGATCAGGTTGCTTCCCTATACAGTCTAGCCCTGCCACCTCTGCTAACAGCTAACAGGGCTGAGGCAATTACACTGATACTCAAATTAGTGTAAAACATCATCTGGCATCCTCTAGGTAATTTTTGACAAGCCAGTCCCTTCATTGGACCTCATCATTTTCAAAGCATGAATTAACTGACTGGAAAACCTGAATGTAAAAGAAGCCCGCACATTCAACCTAACCCTTGGCAACATAAGACCCTGGGAGCATACGACCTAGGAATATAAGAACATGGAAATCTAGGAACATATGATCTTGGGAATACCTAAATCTAGGAACATAGAACCTTGGGAATATAAGACCTTGGAAACATAGAAATCTAGGAACATAGGACCTTGGGAACACAGGTCCCTGGGAATATACTGTATATACTGACTGTATGTCATGTTCATATTATGTGCCCTATAAATCTGGGAAACACAGGGCCCTGGGAGCATAGGATTGACTCCCCTAAATAGTATGAATAAATTGAACTCAGAAGGTTAGCTAAGCTTACATAACTTCCCTTGACTAATTTGATCTCTGATTTGATCTCTAATTGGCTTAATAATCTGAGCTAATGCACCACCTGTCTTGCGTTTTGCCTTGCTCACTTGACTTCAGTCTTAAGTCTACTTAACCAGAAAAAAATTTCTCTTTACCCCATTGATGTTAGTCAACCAATGAGATTCCTTCTGCCTCTAGAGCAGCTCTGCCTTTGAAAAATGTTTGTAAAATTAAAACCCCAATCTGCCATAATGTGGGAGAGCAGCATCTCAAAAGTTTTTAGCTTCTCTGAGAGCTTTAACACCTCAGTCTGTCTCTGTGGACAGATTCTATTTACAAAGTCAAAACATACTATTTTGATCACTGTCTATTTAAAGATAGAAAAGTACAGGTAGCCCACTCTCCACAGAGCCCCAGACTCCACAGAGGGAAGATAATACTCTCTTTTCCTGGTTTGGCATCCAGTTTAAAATTTACTTCGCAGTGGGTAACAAGCTTTGATAAGATTGCTCACATTTGAAAAGGTTACCCCTTAATGGGAGATGACTGTTTCAGAATAACTTAGTGCATGTGAGTGTGTCTCGGTGTGTGCATGTGTCTTTGTGTAGTGAGAGTGTTTGTTCCATTTGTCTGTATTATGCATGTGTGTTCATTCATTAAGATGATATAACCACGTAGTCATTTATCATGATTAACTTGCTGGATTTTCTGTCAAGCCAACAGCAATTATGTTATTAGCATATTAGTATGCATATTGCTGCTGTTGAGATATGCATGTTTATGTTTGTGTGTGTCAGTGTGTGCGTGCATGCATCCCCATCTGTGGTTGTATACATATGCCTGCAAATGTTAATACATATATTTCTATGCTTTTTTTATGTATTCCCATCTTTGTCTCTGTCTGTCTGGCTTCCTGTTGTCAGTTGTTTTCATTCCTGACATGTTAACACAACCAGCTTCCCCAACCGCTGTTTGCATGTGTGAACCAAATTATACTGGAGTGTCAATCTCCTCCATGTTTTTGAGTCAGTTCAAGTTATTTAGAGGCCTTAAAAATTGTTAAAGGGATTTATAATATACAAAAATGACCCCCTGAACCATGACCCCAAACCCCCCCCAGAAGCCAACAGGGGGGACAAACCGAATAAATCTTCTGGTCTCTCACCTCTCCAGGAAAGCCCTGTCCATTGAGGAGATGCTCTGAGCCCTGGGCGTCTTCACTCCCAAAATGGAGGCGGACTTCTTCCAGCCGGTAGCTGTAGCCCAGCGGCCCCCCCGAGATGTTCACCAGGTGGGCCTTGTCTGGCCGAAGGGACACATGCTTTCCCGTGTTGTACATGGTACCTCCCATCTACAATGGAGGAGAGAGAAAGGGAAGGTTACACGAGTGCTGCCACGATGACTGAAATTTCAGTTCTACTTCATTACCGCGGCAAATGATTGAATTCAATATTGAATCTTTTTGTTTGAGTAAATGTGCTCTGCAAGCGGAAAATCCATTTCGACATCAGCACTGGAGGGAGTATACATTTAGATGGTACATGGATCACTTAAATGAAGAAGAAGCAGGTCAGATTGGAACAGACAGAGCTGCAGTCTGGCTCTCAGTGGTGCACGACTCCCAGATATCTGGAGTGGATTTCAACCCTGTTGGTCTCGAGAGCTGACTCCCTTACTCAGATCAAACAGGAGGAAGCTAGGTTTGAGAGCGGTTCTCATCCAGGGGGCCATGGTCTAGAAAGGGCCCTCAGAGAGATGTTTCGGGGGTATAGCAATGGAACACACCAATTATCAAACATCACAACAATTTAACAAAATAAATGAATGCATACCAGTCCGCTCACTTTGGCATGATAATATCTTTTCGCCACTGAATCAAAAATTTCCTTTAAAATGCACCAAACAGGAAGTGCCTTGCATAGCCTAGGCCCAGCTGTACCGTCATTTCATTTTGCTGTCCAGTATATTCTAGGCTATTATTCCCAATTTTGCTGCAAAATGGAAAGAAAAACTGAATGGACAAGTTTTTAATCGGTCCAGGCCCAGCAAAGCAAGACTCGGCTCATCCAGACACGCAGACTGATCAACCAGAAACTCCCGACACTTGAAGTGCCGGTGAAAGGGCACCAGGCCCAAACCCAAAGCATGATGGTGAGGCCAACGCAAGTAACAAAAAGGCTAAAAGGAGAGAAATTTTACTCTAGTGCTGAAAATACAATAGCTACTTTAATTATGGCTTCATATTATTTCTCGGGAACAAAAGGCTCTGCAGCTCCACCATCATGTGTTATCTGTCCTCAAGTGCGACGCTCAATGCTCAAATGAGTGTTTGAGGACTGACTGAGTAGCTTTTCTAACTCAGGCATTAAATTATCCACTATTACATATTCATTTCACTTAGATTTTTTAGTCTTGAGGACATTTTAATTTTCAAAAGTTATAGTAAACCAGTGCAATGGTAGTTGCAACAGAAACTTTAATCTTGCTGAACTTCCTGAGCTTTTTTCATGCGTTTTAATTTGTTTGGGGTAACGTTTGAAAAGTAATATTAAACCTATGTACCTACGTATGTAATGGCTCTTGCAAAAGGCAGTTTTATTTTATGAAGCACATCTTTTTTTTAATGTTTATTCAGTATTTGTGTCATGTTTAAAAAGCAATGGTGAAGCAATATACTGACACTAACAGCAAATGCTTCACTTTTAATAAAATATGTATTTTTTTGAAAGCAGGCCCTTTTTGTCAACCTTGTAGTAAAAATAAAGGAGGAAAAATATGTCTTGTGTCAAGGGAACCTGAAAAATTTCTTGGGCACAGGGGAGTAAAAAAGCTGACAACCACCACTGTATGCGACACCCAAAATGTGCAAGAAACAACAGTACTACATTTTATCATAAGAACCAATAAATAAAACAAAAGTATGGAACTATAAAACAGAATATGGAATACAAAGACACCAGTAATTAAAATCTATTAAAAGCCAGTCTGTAGAAGTGTGTTTTAATTAGATTTAAAAGATCACGTTTGCCAGAACACAGACAGAAACTGGGAGAGTGTTGGAGGGGCTCTAACCGTGAATGCCAAATCACATTTTAATTTCTTCTTACAGCCAGCAACCTTCGGGTTTCTGACCTAAGGCTGCTAAAAAGATAAAATAACGCAGACCGGTCAGTCAGTGAGCAGTGGACCACACATCCAAAGCCTGTTCCCTTTTTATGCAAGGAGAGTCCCACCCACATGCTGAAGGCTGATAAACAGTTGGTCAAGTGCTAAGACTTGTAACCAATCAGCTATTTGATGTACACAGGAAAACTGGCTGAGAAAGCGGCATCAACAAACACCAAGAGCCTCTTTTTGGGTCGGCCACCCACAACTGTCTGGCTCTTGACAGTCAACTGCAGCAAAGCTCCACAGATCCAAACAGCTGAAAACATGGCAACAGCATCAAACCTTTCACCAGGTCTTAATAGGAACCTAAAATGTTTTGCAAACTGGTGTCAGGACCAAAAAATGGAACGTCAGAGCGATCAGAGGTTGATTTGTGCCACTGTTTAATGTTACTTCTTGCGGTATTGTGTGGAATTTTTAGACTTTAAAGAGTAACTAAACCTCAAACCCAAATCGGGTGCCTGCTCTTTGTTGACAAGTAACGTCACCACCCATAGAGCAGTGATGACATCATTTGGGCTTTAGTTACTCTTTAAATTTAGTACTGATGTTGCAGTTAACATTGTGGCATTGCAACAAATCGAAGTTATACCAACTGTGCATTAACAGTAGGAGCATGCCTGTCAACCATCCCATTTTTCCTGGGAAACTCCAATATTTTACCCATCCACCCCACTGTCTTCCCGTTTAGATGATTTTCCCGTAAATCTCCCGCATTTCCATTCTGGCCCGGCAGGTGGCAGTACAGTGCGGCAGTGCCCCAGTTACACTTGAACATAGTCGCGAGATTCAAAACGTCACCATGACAACACCACAACTGGCAGTCCGAGCCTGCCTGAGGTGAGTGAGACGCGGTCCAGATTCTCTTTGACGTGAAGATGGCTGAGGAAAACGACAGACCACCTGCTGCCAAAAAATCAAAAGCTATGTGTAAATACCTGGAGAAATGGGAGTCGGCTTTTATTTATTTAAAGAAAAGTAGGGTGGGACAAACCCATGCGCTGTGCACACTTTGTAATGCCGATTCCCTGGCTCATATCAGCCGCTGGACTGTTGGCATGGTGATGTGGTTGCTAATGGAAGGATCTCCAGAAGTCCCGTCATATATCTCTGACTATAACAATATGCAAAAACACTTTCGAGACATTTTGAAATGAAATAGCAGGTAAACACAGGTGTTATCAATCAAATTAATGAAGGTTCTTTTCCACTGAAGCGTACCGGAGCCGGCATGAGCAAACAGGTGCTACAGGTGAACATGCAGGTGTTACTTATCATATTTGTTAAGGCAGAGACAGTTCAGAAAGGAGACGGCTCATTTAGAGACTAGCACCATCGCCGTCCTGACTCTGTTGACTCCAGTGGGAGAAATTCACGTGACTTCTGGTTTTTAGGGCTGCCGATGTCACTTTCCAACTGGATAATCAGAAATTTAAATGGACTTGCAGATGAAACCATGAATTAATAGTTAACAAATGAAAGAGAACTTGTGTTTCTTTGCTTAATACAACTATTAAAATTTTATTTCACTGTTTTTGGAGGAAAAAAGAATATTTTTGCTCAGATGAACTTGTACTGGGTTGATATCAGATATTAAGACGGCAGATAAAATCGAGTGGCAAAATAAGGCACAAGCATTAAATTTGTACTGTATCTAGTGTTACATTGTTTTGACATGGATATGATAGCAGCCTATGATAGGAGGTAGTGTGTTGGATTAACCCCTGCTCAACTAGAAGCAAGATTTTCTTCTTAATCCATGAGCATAACATATGTCACTTAGTGGACACTTTAATCAAAAGGTCACACAGTACCATCGACGCATACATTTGTTGCATTTAGCTGAATGCTAACCGTGGCGGTGTTAGTGCCGTGGCCTACTTATTGAAGCATGCAGGCTTTGTCTAACATAAAACTGCAGGAAAGAAAGTGGACAGCAAGAAGCAGGGTGTGCCGTGATGTGTGATGTGGATTTCTGCACATTCTTCTTTGACTTTTAGGGGAGCTTTAGTGAGCTCAGCCCCCTGACTCTCTCAGCCTAATTGCAGCACAAGAGAACAGGCAAGCGAAAAGTTCTGCTTCACTTGCTCGCTCTGGGTATTATGCCGTTATATACCGCCAACTGATGATAGAGGCGATGTACGCTGCAGGCGGGACCGAGCAGCTACAAAGCACGCATTTGTCGGTGGTGGTGGTTGTGCATGTGCGTGTGTGCATGTGTACGGGGCTTAAGGCTACTATCCATCCATACATCCATACACCCATTTTGCAAACTCGCTTATACCCGGTCCAAGCCATAGGGGGCTGGAGTGTATCCCAGCATGCACTGGGTGAAAGGTAGGGAAACATCCTGAAAAGGTCTCTTTCAAGCTACGGAGAAGAAAAAAAAATAGGATCGAGAAAGTGCCCACTTACTGTTTTTCAATTTCAGTTTTACAATTCCTAGGAAATGAAGCCCTTCAAATTTAAAAAAACAATACAAAACAAAACAAAAAAACAAAAAAACATATTTATCGCTCACTTCCAATGGCAAACTTTATAGTGAACAGTGCACCTTTAATCCATTAAGCAATTTAATGAATATGATCAGCATATAAAAAATACTCTTGGTGACTGGATAAAGTTTACTGATAAAGGGTGTTTACATCATCAAAATTTAGAAATGTATTCATTGTATGTATTTACTTTGCTCAAGCCTATTAAGCCTATTAGGATGCATTTCTAGTGTAATATGATATAGTAACACTAGTTTTGAAAAAGTGCTTGATAAGTAGTTTGTTGATTTTATTCTTATTATTGTAGATTTTTCAGCATGTACTCTAAACCTAAGATATTTCTACTGTATGCAAAAACTAGAGCAACAACGTTCTCCACTCAGTTTACTGTATTATTTATTTACTGTCTAGTGTTGGGAATCTTTCCATATATGATGACCTGATGAATATTAGAGGACAGCACTCTGTGCAAATCTGCTGCACGGATGGTTAAGGCCGGAGTTTGTCATTGCCAAATGTCCCCTGTGGCAAATAAATCTACATAAAAGGGTGCTGTCCTGTAATCCTGCTTCTTCCCTGCCCCAATGTCACTGAGACAAATTCCAGTATATTTATTGTGTCTGACAAACAAAGACTTTCTGTTTTTTAATTCTAAATAGTGTGGATTAAAAGGGCTTTCTGCGTCCCCAATGTCACATCTTGTCATTTTGTCGCAGTGCCCCTGGCAACACATAAAGCATTAATACTCTTTACCCGCATGCCAGCCATATTCATCATACATATTATATGACGTTTGTTGCATTCACATATTCATTACCGCTATGTGTATATAATAAATGAGGAGAAAGCATTCGGGGTGAGTCTAATTGTGGCATGCCACTGCCATGGTAATGTGAAATTAAACCATTACTCACCGGCCTGGAATCAATTCATGATATAATCCTAAAAGATAAGCGCAAAATGATTTCTTTTAAAATAGGCTAAGGATTTAGGAGCTAAAAATGACTGAGCGATTTTCACTCTTTTATGTCAGTCAAGAGTGGTTTCAGTTACAGACAGGCAGCACAGAGCCGAAGAAAACTATCATTATTTCTATTAAATATATATATAAATATAAGGATTAGGGATGCAGATAAAGGGTGTAGGTGCTGCGCTCAGCCCCAGCCAAACACGTGAGCACACACACACACACACACATGCAAATGAATAAATAACTAAAACAGAATGAAGTGAAAAAAGGCTTCAACATCCACTTCAAACATCTAGAAGAAGAACCAGCATTCTCAGAAATGAATGAGCTGTGTGTTTATTCATGTTTCAGCTGAGCAGGAAATGCCGCTGAGGTGAACGTCACAAAACGCGCGCTCATTGTGACGGCAGAAAAAAAAGACACGGCGCCTTTAATTTTGAACAGTGGCATCTATTTAATTTTCCGGCTTTTGTCAAACATTGATATCGAAAAAATTAGGCAGCGCTTTGCCGTCGGTTTGATGTTACACAAGAAGAACAGCTGCGCTTACAGATGAGCAGCGCCTGAGCCGAGATCTTAAGAGATTTTCAAAGTCTCGCTTTACACAAGACTGCTTTAGGTGACACAGTCGAAGCGCAGCGGGTGGGTTTTGGTGGTAACACGCCTCTGAGCTCGCTGCACTGGCTCCACTGGATTGAGAAAGACAAATCAAACACACTCTGAGTAATTGAGTACAAACAGGTTAAGGCTTGTTTGATGTGCGGCCTTGGAAGACCAAACTGGTATGAGGCAAAACATCAAAGGCGTCTTCTACCTTCTGTCAAGCAGCATCGGAATCTATGGAGAGAGCGAGATGGAGAGAGACAGGAGGAAGATAGCAAGACGCCAATCGAGGGATAAGAAGGTGGATATAAAGAGAGAGACAAGATGGAGGAGAGCGGAAATGAATAACAAGGACAGGGATGGGGCGGCACGCACGTGAGACTCCAGAAGGGGAAGGCAGGGAGTGGAAAAAGCCAAAGGGCGGCTACAATAATGAAGGCAGGGATGAAAAAAGAGGGGTTGAAAGAAAAATATGAACATGGGACAAGAACTAGAAAGCTGAAGGACAAAGAGAGAAATCACAGAGAGAAAAGGAGACGGGATCGAGAATGAGGCACAGATGAATCGATAGAGGAACAGTCAGACGGAGGAGCTGCAATGGCCGAGTGGTTAAGGCGTTGGACTCGAAATCCAATGGGGTTTCCCCGCGCAGGTTCAAACCCTGCTTGCAGCGAAGAGAACGGTGTTCATCTTGTATCAAATAAAATAAACCCAGCCCCAGTTTGAACCCCAACCACAAGATGCAGCACTTGCTGTGGGTGCAAATCCCTTCTGATTACACAGAAAGGGCCTTTAATTTGCTCCTGACAGGAAGGCATAAACGCTGTTGTTTGACCACGGAGGAGAGAGCTGCAGATCCCATCTGACAAAAGGAACAGAGAGACAAAAATGGAAAGTACAAAGCGAGAGATTTAGAGAGACGGACAGGAAGAAGACGCGAACACAAAGAATGAAGGAAAGTGAATCAAGGCCAGCTTCCCAGCATAGTCATTAGTCAGAAGAATGATAACACAATTTGCTTGGTTCAAATGTTCATAGTTTTTTTTTTTTTTTTTTTTTTTTTTCTTTGTGGGGTTGAGTTCTCAATTATGTATGATTTGGACAATCACTGGGAATTGAGCCTGGTTTGCCCACACAGCTGTATGGACGGGACACGATCACGCAAGTCAAAGAGAACATTAAGAGCCGTGTTTGCAAACACCAATGATGCCTTTTTCTTTTCATTTGTCTCCATCTTGAAACGTTCATCACTGTGGTGTTTCTGCACTGCATGTCCCAGAAATCACCATTATAACGTCTTTCTCCTCGGATTTCTTGCAGAATTCGTGCGTCTGCAGTTCCTGTGGCTCCAGTTCTTCTTGTATTTATTGCTAATAACTAATGCTGCTGCTGTCAGAGATTTTGAACACATCACAGGACAGGATTTTACAGGCGCAAATATAAATGCTTTCATGTCTCAGATTATTACTTAACTGTTGTAAACAGAGGTAGCACGCATTGTAGTACCCCGGACAAACTTTTTGAAGCGTGACTAACTTGTCAGAGAGACTGATGCTTTCTGGTGTTGCCAGAAACAAGCTGGAAACTGTTTCTTTTCTTACACAAGTCAAAAGTTTCTACACACAATACGCAGACATTGTTACTTTTGTAGATGTTTTAGATCCAGATGACATTTCTGACAATGTCTTCCACCTCTTTCTCTCCCCACACACACCGTTTACCTCCATAAAATCACTTGTCAGACTACAACGGACATGGAAATGGAAACCAGAGGTGCTTCCAATACCAAGATCTTGTCAATTATCTATAGATTCTATTGTAGAGAATCTGTTTATAGAGATTGCACAAGAAATACAGGACCAGAGAGACGGAGCGAAACAGACATGCACTTAAGACAGGAATTTAGTGCGAGAGAGAAATGGGGGGAAAGCGAATTAGCAGAGCCGATGAATGAAAACACCGAAAAATGATGATGAGGAAACTCGGACAGAAAGAAAAACAGATGGAGGATGGGAGTGAACCAAATTTGAAGGCTGTGAAACGGCTTAGAGAGAGAGAAGCAGAGAGACAGATAGACAAACTGACAGACAGAGAAATGGGTTAGAGAGAGCTTTAGCTCCACAGAGAAACGGGAAAGGAAATGAAATGCTAATATTTAAGAGAGGGAAAGTGATCGGTCCCACCTGGGCTTGGGCTGTAATAGGCCACTGCATAATGCATGTAACCCAATGAGCACACAGTGAGGGCCAAGGTTTTAATTTAAGTCTTCTGCTCTGTCGGCATCTATTAGAGACAAGCTCTCTGGCTCTCCCTGTGTTGACACTTTGGGCCTAATTATCACACCAGAGGACGGGCAAGTGGAAGGCTCTGCTTTGCTTGCTCTTTCGTGCCATTGCGCCGCCAGACTCCAGTGATTTCTGACGTTTCCCTATCACTGCACCCCACCCGTCATGAAGAGGTAGAACGCCGCAGGGTAGATGAATTCTCACCGGGCTAATTCATATTCCAAACAGAAGATGTTTTGCAGCCGCTTTTTTTCAGCTGTTTGACGTGCCGTATTTATGTGATGCGTCCAAATCTGATCGAGTCCAACCTCCCTGCTAACATCAAAACACTCCTGATGAAACACGATTTCACAGCCACCCACTACACGTGCAGCGACTGCCTCTTTCAGACCTGCTTTTCGGACAACATACAAAACTGTCAGTAGGTGTGCCCCACCTGTCCTGAGAAAGCGGGACCGACATTCAGTCTTTTGCTTTCTTGTGCCTTTGGTTTCCTTTGGTGTCCTGGTGCCCGGACCTGTAAGCTGATGTTTCGCAACCTCAACGGGGACCTTTCCCTTACGTCAACCATGATGAAGACGTTTCTCTAACCTTAACAATTACCTCGTCCAAACCTTTACCATGACAATAAACCAATAACCATTTCTTAATCAAGTATTTTTAGTGGCCAGTAAGCTAGCTCGCTCCAGAAATAGTCCTTTGGGTCGTATTACAGACGCTCCTGCGGGTCATATGGGCAGAGGAGCCTCTGTTATTCTGACTTGACAACAGAAACGCAATGTTGAAATTTTATAGATAATAGTCAGACATCCGTGTTCCTGTGAAGTTATTTGTCCGCCTTGTTTTCTGCTAGTTTCGTAGTGATTACCTCCTCGTCTGCAGATGAGTAACTGTGAAGAAGGCAGAGTTTTGTCTACTCTTGCTGACTACAATGCATAGACTTGTTATGAAAATGTCATTTCTAAACAAAGTGGCTGGTGAAAAATGTGAGTCACTGGTAAAATTCGGGCACCCATAGACACTGCGGCAGGTGGACCAACATATTAGCTTGCCACCCTGCATGCCACCGAAGACCAGGTACTTTTCACCATTAGAGGTCTGGCTTCACAGAGAGTGTGGTTGGGGTTTAGTTACTCTTCAAGCCCAACAGACCGGCTGGCCTGGTAAGACTGACTGCACTGACCTCATGTCATGTGATCTCTGGGTACTTTTCAAACAGTTTCCTCTTGCTGCCATTTGAAGCTCCCATACCACTAACTTTTCATCTCATGACCCTCCCACCATGTCTTTGACTTGCAAATTGGGAACTAAAACTACTAAAACATAAGTAAACCATACTTGCTTATTCCTATTAAGGAAACCTTGAGTCTTTCCCAGCATGCACTGTGTGGAAGGCAGATTAACACTCTAGGCAATTACTCCGGGGCTATGAATATTCACATAGGTTTGAGGGTTAGATTAAAAATGGTTAAGCACTTATTTAAATTCAAAATTAACCCTTTATCCTTACTCAGAGCCCCAATTAGAGAACAGTGAGAACGTCTTTCCTATTAATTATGTTTATTTGAAAAACAAAACCCTTCATTTGTATCACTTTCCTGCTGTTACTATGATTAACAAGCTCGGTTCTTCATGCTTTGGAGAATTTCACTTTAACTGGGGCTCATGAAATACTGACCTCACTTTATTCTCTTTTTTGCATTTTTTTTTTATACAATCAATAGAACTCATTGTGTGTTGGGCATCCATGGCCTTGTAAATCTCCAAACAGGTTTTTTCCACTCACTTCTGAGAGGAAATTGCCTCAAAGGGTTTCAATTAAAAGATTTTAGGTCAATACAATATCTTGGTCTTTAGGTCATATAGTCTCATAGGTAATTTGGTCTTTTTTGAACCCCAGTTATTGAAAATTGGCTTATTTATTTTTAATGGCAGCAGATGTTGCCGCAGTTTCAGCTCCTGGAATCGGTTGCCAGTAGCAACTACCCAGCCGACTGACAGCTTTTTTTTTTTTTTTTTTTTTTTTTGATACAATCATATTCACTCTCACTTCCAAAGTGACACATGCACAACCCATGAACTATTTGTTCATATTTACAATGGCAAAGTTGATATAGATTTAGATATATACCTATATACAGATGACAGCATTTGAAAAACACAGTCTTATTGCTGACACTGGAGACTTGAGAGCCAAGACTTGAGATTGATTAGCTTGAAGCTACTTCAAAAGGTTTCCTTTTCTGTTGTTCACTTCTTTTAAATCTGCACTCTGCAACTTGAGTACCCAGAGACCCTGTAAGATGATGCCTGAGCACTTCAACTGCATCCTGCACTGAATGCCATTTCAGTCTCTGATATTGTGACCATATGATCAGCAGTAGGAGTCAGGGCACTCACATTTCTGGAGCTTTATTACATTTTCAGGTTTGAGCAACTATGTGTTTGCCAACAGTTTAAGTTAAATACTTACTACTGCTAACACCAAACACGCTGGCACAATGACCACCTTGTAATGAAAGCCCTCAGCCTGTATAAGATATTCATCAGACATTTGCAGATTCCCTTTGAATGGTAGCTTGAGTATACTCTGAAGAGTACAATGCATTAAAAAAAATGGTGTTTGCAGGTGCAGGATGAGGTTTGAGTGGAAAATAGATTGGGATCTTCCTTCAGGAAAGGTGGAGCAGGCATACAAACATAATGGGTGAAAAAATTTAAGCAAGAAGAGGACGTGCAGCCAGAAGTGCTGCTGCTGCTCGCTTTGCTGAAGGAACTGACTTAATGACATTTGAATTAGGACAGACTGGCAGCCTTCAACTCACGCTTGCAAAAGACACTTTTTCATTAGGCTGTGGATACTTTAAGGCTACAAACACTAAGAGGTAGATGATATACTGATTGTTATGCACACACACACACACACACACACACACACACACACACACACACACACACACTCCTATTACTTATGCAGGTCTTATTCCCTGTATACCTCCACTGCATACCTACCCTGGGTAAAAAGCCAAAATAAGTTATTTAAGCAGACAGCTGCATTATCTTATTTATTTGTAGTGACACCCGGGAGTGTTATGATGATGCGTGCTGAGAGATCATGTGATGTGTGTATCTGTTTGCGTGTGTTTGGTGTGTTTGTGAGTGTGTGAGTGTGTGTGTGTGAGAGAGAGAGAGAGAGAGAGAGAGGAAGAGAGAGAATGGCTGTCAAAATGATTAATCCCATTTGGATGACCCCAACACTCACCTCTATCTACTTCCATCTACCCTCCTCTCCTCCCTCATCTCCTTTGTCTCTTCTGCCTCTGCCTCCTATTTTACTTCTTTTCTTTTCTCTTCCACTTCCTTCCTTGTTCTTGTTTTTTTTTGCCTCCTTTGCTCCTTTCCTCTACCCTCTTTCTTACACTCTGTTTTTCACAACCCTTTTCCTTTCCTTTCCTTTCCTTTCCTTTCCTTTCCTTTCCTTTCCATCCATCCATCACCTTCAATAACTCAAGCCAAACTCCCTTGTCTTCTTCCCCGCTGTTTTTCCTTTAAGAGTTTAGCTGGAAGTGATAAAGCAAGAAGTGGAGTCACACTCGGCCACTCAAAAGCACAAAACAGTGACAGCATCTTTTATATTTTCACAGTGATTTCATCAGCACTGATCGCTGACAACTGAATCTCCCTCTGTGCCAATGAAACCACTATCTCTGAGAGCTTATAGCAAATTTCTGTGCGAGCTCTCTGTGAAGGATATTAGCTGTTCTTTTCATGTGATGTGATATTTGGTTGCTGTTTTGGTCTGGGAGTTGTCTCACCCTTCAGTCACACTTAATACATCAGACGTGTGCGCCTCTGATGGAAATTCATTCATTTCAAATTAGAAAATCCATTACCGCTACAAGATGTGCTGCGCTGCGCCTGCATGTGCTGGATTTGTTTTACTTGGGCACTGATTATGCATGCGTCAGTCAAAACAAATGTGGTTTTTATCCCATTTTTTACCTCTCAATATCTTAAATCTCTCTGTGATGTTTCTGCCTTAACACCATTTTGTCAAACAACGCAGGAAATGTACATTGAGGTAATGAAGACTATAGAGTAGAATGTATTTCTATTGTTCACCTTGGTGTAAATTCGTCTTTGGCTCACCAAACACAAGAAAAAATGCCATAAAGGCAGGGAAAAAGGACTTCTTAAATATCTTTTGAGTTGCCAGAGGGACTCTATAGCGCCTCCTGGAGCTCTAAGGCTCAAACTGGCCAAAGAGAGGATGGCAGGATACTCCTCACCTTCTTCCTCAAGTGCTTTTGGGGTTTGCCAACTATTTTGCTTGCCATGAGCACAATCCTGGAAGGTTTATTCTTACATCTACAGTTTAGGTGGCCATACCAGACAGGAAGATAGAAAGTTTAAACACTCTCAACAAGAATTTTGTGCACTTGTTCTAAAATCTGCTGACTATCTGAGAAGATGAAGTCGCTGTGAGCATCTCTTGAAAATATACTCTGTGTTTTCAGAGAGGCTCACCTGGGGAGGGAGGTGTACATGGGTGTGTGTGTGTGTGTGGGTGTGTGTGTGTTGGTCGGTTGCTCACACTGATTCCCCCCCACCCGCCCACCCCCTTTAAAAAAAAAAAAAAAAAAACATCACCCGCTGGTGGGCAGGAAAGAAAATCTCTGATCCAGAGAACTAACCCCTCATTGATGCAGAGATCAATGCGCCTTTTCGGGAGAATATTTGTCTTCATTGAATTAAAAGCTGAGCTAACATCCACAAAAGATTCCTGGCATATCCTTGAGGATGCAGCAGATGCTTTGCAACTGTACTGAACAGAGTCAGCAAAGCATCGTTTGTGCTCTCACACACAACCTGAGGTGAAGGCCTATCGCACTAACCCCCATACAGTGTAACAGTGGAGGTTACTGCAAAGGGTCGAAAATCATTTGGCATACTAGTGCCTGGCTTTTTTGGCACATAACTGATTATTGGGAATGTCTGTGATTTTGGCACAGTGTGTGTGAGTCTAGGAGGGACTGCAAAAACTCCTTTTAGTTGAAGAGCACAGTCCTTCAGAAGATGGGCCTTTAGACCACTGAAAGTAGTCTAAAGGAAAGCCTCGCAGCAACATCATCTTTGATACCTACTGACGTCTCTACAGGGAGATGTTTGCATAGCTCATCCTATTCTGTCCTGCCGCCCACAGTGTCAAATACACTGTAACATCTGTTCAAGTCATTAACAAAGGTTTGACTGTTACTTACAGGACTATCACCCTTTTTCACTGGCTCTGCCCACTAATGTGTTTGAGTCCCTCCCATGCCTTACCAGTTAAAAATTTGCCCTATTTACCCCTTTAGCTTTTTCACACAGTAATTCCATATTACCTGTGCAAAAAGCCGGTGCAGAAAGTTTTTCTGCTTTGATACCCACAACGTATTATTTAGGAACATTTTCAAAGTTTTATTCTCAGGCAGTGTCTGTTTACAGAATTGAATATACAATTTGATATCTCCACAGTATCTGTGAGTTTATCAACATCTTGGCAGGACTGGCAGAAACAGTCTTGTCGAAGCGGTGTGGCTCTTTGCATCTATCAGACCACACCTGTATTTGCACGGTGACAGAATTTGACAAGAAGACTAAACTACAGGCTAAACTAATACACTTAACCAAAAGCGACAGTAAACTACACTAAATTAAACTAAACTAACTTAAGCTAGACTAAACTAAACCAAAAACTAAACTAAAAACTAAACAAAACAAACTAAAATACACTCAAGTAAGCTAAAGTAAATTAAGCTAAGATATGCTATGACATAGGCAAGGCTAAACTACACTTAACTAAACTAAACTACACTAAACTAAAAACTAAACGTAACCATAATGAAACTCACTGACACTGAACAAAACTAAGCTCAACTAACTTTAACTGGAAGTAGGGTTGCCAACCGTCCCTTAAAATACGGAATTTGGCAACCAAAATGCAAGTCCTATATTGAACCAATAAGGGACACACTTCGTCCCTTATTTTTGAGAATCTGCCCCCTCTCCCGCTGTTTGACCAATGAGTGGAGCTCAATCACACACATCAGTGAGTATGCACTTCGTTCATTGGTCAAAGTGCTGTCACTCAGTGTGGCTAAGCTACACCGTGCTGCCCCGCCAACATGGCTGATAGCGGCCGCACGGACTCCGCTGATTTGGACAGTCCTCCGCCGAGGAAAAAAAGGTGAAAGGGCTTCAAAAATACAGGCGCGAGTGAGAAAAAGAAAATAGAATAGAAAACGAATAGACCTCCACCTGCCGTGGCTGCGTCTGTGTGTGTTTGTGTGTGTGTGTGTGTGTGTTTGGGGAGTCGGCGTCCTTTATTTGTCTGCATGAAAGGTGGCAACCCTAACTGGAAGAGACTAGACCAAAATAGGCATAAACTAATACACTCGACTAAAAGCTAAACAACACAAAACTAAACTAAATTAAACTTAAGCTAAGCTAAGATAAACTAGGCTAAACTCAAATAAGCTATGCTAAATTAACTGCTAAGATAATCTAAACTAAATTAAACTAAGCTAAATTAAACTAAGTTCAGCTAAACTAAACTAGACTAAGCAAAGCTATAAGCTAAGCTACGGTAAACTAAGTTAAACTAAGCTACCGTATTTCACCAATTAATCGCCCGGGCGTTTAATACGCCAAATCAACTTGGACCCCGGGCGTTTAAAAGAACCAGGCGGCTATTCGCTGCAGGCCTTTATTTATTTTTGCACAGACCTGCACCAGGCCATTATTGTGATGACAGTTACTGTCCAACATATTTACAGTCGGGCAATTTAAGATTACGGTGCACCCTTTTTTCTAACATTAGCTAGCTCTCTTATTTTCACAGAAAACTGAAGGGCTGCACAGTTATTGTGCAGCTCACTGTTTACTAAGGTGAATAGCCTTGTTTTGGGTTTATCTCAATATAATGCAAATACGCCCACCGGTTATTCGGGTGGGCGTTTAACACGCAAAATGGGTGCAGACCCCAGGTGTTTAAAAGAACCAGGCAGCTATTTGCGGCCGGGCGATTAATTGGTGAAATACGGTATACTAAAGTGAAGTAAAGCAAAGTGAACTAAACTAAGCTGTAAGCTAAGTGAAGCTAAACTAAAGACCACACCAAACCAATGAGATATAAACCAGCTGGAGGTGAACAACAAAGACTACAACAAGTGAAACGTGCTGACCATCAGTGTTGCTGTTTGTACTGCAGAGTGTGTGCGTTATGGAGGCTGGTTAGCTCAGCTTCAGGGAACACACCGCCTCAAAGCTGACGGCTGCTCCAGCTGAGTGGCAAGTGCTGAGGCATGACCTGGCCCACCCGATGGGGAGGAGGGTGGGCCCACAACACCTCCTGCCTCCAGGTGAGAAACCTCCATACTGCAGCTTTTACTCTCCTTTTGGATCAGAGAGGCAAATCCAAACCCAGAGCAGCATCACTGTCTGCTCACACACAAACAACTCCATTTGTCAAGGTGACTTTGGCGCACAGAGGCAGCACTGAGCCCATGTATTAAGAAGAAAGCCACTTCAAGCTTATGCCATTCAATTTCATTCAGCACCAAATTAACAAATTAAAGTTGTGTTTTTTTCAGTGAAGAGGAAACATGACCATGAGCACATTGTTTGCCACTTCCCCATTTACAGGCTGTTTCGCCTTGACCCCAAACACAGCAGATCAAGTCAGATTAAAAAAGACGATGCACAAGCAACACAATCACAAATTAGCGTCACTTCTCCTCCGGCCTTGAAGCCCAAACCTTGGCTTTCTGCATATTCACAATTCTCTGGATATTCTGATTTAATGCAACACCCAAATGATATTAAGTCTAATGAAGAAGTCCAAACTGTCTCTGTGTTAGTTAATGAGAGACTGTCTTCACGGATCAGTTAATGTGTGACTGTGTGTGCGCGCGTGTGTTTGCATGTGCATGTGTGTTTGTGCTTCTGTGTAGTGGAGTCAGTCCATGAGACAGGATATGACTAATGAACTGTCATTTTACCAGCACACACACGCACGCACACACAAACACATCCACGCACAGTCCAATCTATTAGTAAAATGTCAGCGTGCTGCAGAGCATTCAGAGTCTCTGCGCAGACAGCCATTTGTCATATTTGGAGGCCTTATCACACCTTTCTGTAGATTCTCTTTGCTGCGAATGTGAAGGTCACTCTGTCACCGCAACAGATGTAAATGAAGTTGATGGCCTTTTCAGAGCAGCGTGGTCACAAGTTGACATATTTATGAGGAATAGACTAAAGTGGCATTTCGTTGTTGATTGCCTATAAATGAAGAGTTTCATATCCACCATTCGAAAACATGTTATCTGCCCTCGCCAAGTGATGGATAGCTCAAAGCAGAATATGACACTCTTTGGAAAGGTGTTAGCAAGTTAAAGGGGATTAAGCTCTCGACAACCTTGATTGCACCAGTAAGCGGCAGAACTTTTTGGAGTCATTATTCATCTTAAGAAACCTGCGGTATCCACTTTAAAAAAAAAAAAAAAAAAAAAGTGCTATTATGCTTTTAATCAAAGGCTTGAGTTACCTGCTGCGCTTTAAAGCAGTGGACTCAGAGCCCCGCTGGTTTCCATTCGAGCCGTCTAATCGGAGATCGATTCACAGCTGAGACACCAGGAGAATGCAATTAACTGCAATTAATTACCTGGTAGGATAGGAAACCAGCGGCACTGTGAGCGCCAAGGACCACGTCTGAAAATCGCTGCTTTAAGGTCAAAAACATATGGCATTTTATGAGCTTAGTGCTTAGTTTGAGTCCTTTACTTCCTGTTGAATCAGGGCACTGGGCAGGATCTACAGACATGCAGGGGGTGGTGGTGGTGATGATGGGGTGGGAGGGTACTCTGAGGTGTAAACCAACAGGATGTCAATGACAGACAGTTTAATTTGGGAAAAGCCCTTGTGATGTTTGTAACTGGTTCTAATTTTTATGCCTGATACAGTTCTGAAGAAGAAACTTGCTGTTTTCCAAGCAGGGAGTAATGGCATTTTGATATAAAATTACAAGGAAGTCAGAAAAATGTCATGTGTGGCATTACCTGTGTATGTTAGTGCAGATAAATTTGAGAGCAAAAATAATCTACGTTGTGTTCGTGCTCTCATGAACTTTATTTTAACTTTGTTGGAGAGAATTTTGAATTTTTCTTCTTGTAGTATTTTATTATCATTATTATCATTATTATTATTATTATTATTATTATTATTATTATTATTATTATTATTAATTTTATTTTTACAAATGTTTTTTGGTAAGTTTTGTGGTAATTCTCTAGTAATTTTATTTATATATTGTCATATTAAATACATTTGGTTTTCATCAGTTTTTTTAACCAATTTTCCAGTAATGTTTCACTAATTATAAGGACATTACCTTTTCACTGTTTACTAGTTTACTGCAATTTTTTGGGTCATTTGTTGCTATTTAGGTAGCCTCTTTTCTCAGTGAATCTGCTCATATTGTTCAACAGTGTTGAAAGCTGTAGCGAGCGCAGCCCGTACGACATGCTGCACGTCACAAGGCACATCTCGTTTGCAAACAGCACAGCGGCAGCGCAACAGGAACGTAACACACGGGGCTTCTATATATATTACATTTTTTATGGAGGGGAACGCCAAGTTATACATCATGAGCTCCTCAGCTGAGTTTGTGCACCACTTTGCATGAGCTAGCATATATAATGCATGTGTGTGCGTGTGTGTGCATGTGTGTGTGAAAGCAGCGAGGATCAATGTAAATCTGGAAGTAACTGCAGCCGGTGAATTTTCAAACAACAAAGAAAAGAAATCTGCGGCTGACAGCAGGAGCCAAAACACCCAATCTGTTGTGCAACAGCCTCTAAAGAAACTCGCTGACAAGAAGCTGCAGTACATGAGAGGCTGGCCTGAATAACTGGATAACACACAGGCAAACACATCCAACACACACACACACCATCGCCAACACACTAGCCACAGTCTTATGCAAACACACGCACATCTTCGATCTATGACAAATGCAAATGCGATCTTACAGTACACTTGTCCTCAATCTCTCTCCCTCCCTCTCCCTCCCTCCCTCTCTCCCTCTCTTTCTTATGCACACCCAAACACACAGTCTTACACATAATGCATCTACCTTTGATCTCTCTCTCTTGATATCTGTCTCACACTGTCTCACACATACACACAAGCACAGTCTTATAATACACATGCCCCCCCCTCTTGCTCTCTCTCTCCGTCACACTCACACAAACACACACCGACGCTCGCCAGGACAGATGGCCGAGCTATGTGCTCTCACTCAGCAGATGCACATGAGCATTAATCATGAAACAAGACTCAAACACAGAATTTAACTCTTACTACAGTTGTGCCGCTTCCACTACAGAGCCCTGCTTCACACATTTTCTCTCCAACAGCGATGGCAGTCCACCCTCCTCATCGATTTCTCTTTAAATGAGGGAATGCAGCCACTTTAGAGTCACAGATGCTTCGGGATCATGGAACAGCGTTTGAAAAAACAGCCTCTACATGTTGAGGCTTTTGTTTTAAAGCTGCAGTAGTGAGCTTAGCACACTGGTCGTAAGGCGTTACTGGAATATGAAGCGTTTAAATCATGTAACATGAAGTCAGTAAAATGCAAACTTCTTCTTTGTGTTTGGCGAAGCTCAGCCATTTTGCTCAGAATTTCAGTTACTTCCTGTTCATGAGAAAATTTCCCGCCAGTGGCCACAACAGACACCAGAATTTAATTAGGGTAAAGAAGGCAAATCTATGGCATCTCATTTAGGAAAGACAAGATGCTCCTCTGTGTTGCAGCACCACATGGTGAGATAAGGTTAGAAAAACAGGAGAATTTTGACAGAAAAATCCTGCCTAGTGCAGCGTCAGTTTACACTTCAAAATAAAACCAAGCTCATTGCAAGGTTAGTGTGGTTATAGCTCAGTTGCGTAAACACAGAACTGATATTGGCAGGGTTAGTGGCTTGCTTCCCCCAAAGTTCACCCATGCTAAAAATTTATGCACACATGGTAGTGTGAGATGCTTTGGATAAATCTGGCACATGATTAGATGAAATGTGCCCGGTAGCCTGATCTGTTGGTACATTATATGTTCAGTTTTATAAATGAATCCCCTGCAGCTGGCAGAAGCAGCAAAGAAGAAATAAAGCCCCCAGAAAACAGATCATGAACTAAAAACACATGACATGTGATAGGCATTTTTTTCTTGGCATCATAACTGGATTTTAACATGGGAGGCCCCTACGGATGTTATCAGTTTTGGTGCCAAAACCAGGCTAAAATGAAGCATCAGTAACAGTGATGTTACCCAAGATTGCACCTGATAGTTAAAACCCTGAGTAGCATGAAAGAAATACTGGCAACTGCTTTGAGTTTCTTCATTTTTTAGTAACAGAGAAGCCTGTACTTATGTGGACATAAGAGGGATTTCAAATGAATGTTATCATATGACGCTAAACAACTAGTGAGTGAAAGTAATGGACTGGATCAGTACTCTGTATTTGGTAATATTTTGTTGTGTAGTCTCGATCTGTATTGATGCTGAGAGAGTGGTATCCTTTGCAGCCCCCATGCATGAAAAACAACCATGTGATGGCTGCTACAAAACACCAGCAGCAGCTATCAACTTTGGAAATACCTGCATGTGTCTTTGGCCACCCCACATTCACCTCCACCATCCACCAAAATACCACCAAAAAACTGGACATAAGGATGATAGACTGACACAGTGTAACTACAATACAGTAGATGGTGGTTGCCCAACACAAGCCGGGTTGGGACAAAAATTTAGAAATGATGTTTGGGTTCAGGCTGGGTTCAGTCACATCAGCCAAACAATAACTAGGCAAAAAACATTTTCCTGTTGAACTACTTATTAGGATGAACTAGCCTACTTGACACAGTGCTTCACATTCTTTAATCTGAGGGTAAACAGGCTGTAGTAACAATTGCGTGACAGGGTAACACAAACTGAATGCTTCGGCTCAAATTAAGGTTGGGTTCGGACATAAAAACAGAATGCCTGTTGGGTTTGCATCGGCCTCGCTTACTACTCTCTCAGGCTCAGGTAGGGTTTGTACAGGAATGTGCGGCCCGAGCCTTTGTTGTCTTGACTGAGCTAACTAATTGAAAAGACCTCCTGCAGGGTTTTTAAATCAAGCATCGACAGCAGATTCGGGCCTCAGGGTAGCACTGTGAGCAGAGAGACCTTTCTTCTATTAGAGTGTCCAACCTCAAGCCCCATCCTCCAGCAAGACACCGAATCCCTACCAGATCTGTAGCTGACTCTGCAGAACCCAGTGAGGGGTGTGCGAGTGAAAAAAAGAATCAGATCAAGAATACTTCACATAACTACAGAACACACCGCTGCAGCAGTGGCAGTTATGGCAGCTCCTCTGACACCTCTGAGAAATTCCTACATGAGCTTTCTTGAATACCAATAGGCCTTTATTGCTTACATCTGAAAACGATGACACAGAGCACTACGAAAACATCCGCGTGGTAAAACCAATCTAACGAGGCTGAGGACGGTCTAACAACTTTGAGGAAATCCTACATGGCATTCCTGTAACTTTCAGGGAAGAACAAAAACCTGCATGATGCTGGACCTCAAGGATCAATGTCTGGTGTCATCGAGGTTATCACACCATGAGGATTACGGTCTGGTATCATCGAGTTCATCCTCGAGGATGTATACCGAACAGACTGCTATTAAAATTGGGAGACAGATTATTACAAGAGGGTGGAGGATACTAAAGGCCCTACCATCCAAGAAGAGCTTATGGAACTATGAAAAAAGTCATTTAGGTTAATGGAAAAGGTGGATAAGTATTGGTGTAAACGGCGGAAGCAGACTATTTTTTTATTTTTTATTTGAGACCTACATGAAACTGACTGAAAGACTTAAAACAATTATTTTCCTTTGGTCTTTCTTTTTCATCTTCTTTATTTTTGCCTAATACAGTCTAAATAAATTGTTCTGGGTTTTTTGTTTTTTTACATGTACAAGCTCTTGTGGATGTGAAACAAAAAAAAAAAAAAAAAAAAATTAATTATAAAAACGGATGTATACTGACCCTCCTCAGTCTGAAACCGTCATGGACAACAAATCCCACCGGGACCAAAATGTCCATGAGAAGTTTCAGACTTCTGTTTTCATATGGAGCTGGATTGCTCATTATTGGATAACATTTAGTACATTAATTAGAAGTTTACTGTGTTGACAGGATTACTGCATAATTAACAACAAGTTGTTATTAAAATCATGTTTTATTACATCAGCGGGAAGTTACACTATTCATAGTTGTAACTTGCACTCTGCCTCCATTTCGCTCTCTCACAAACACTCCAAAAACATACAAAAATATACAATCAATCTGCTCTTTTGTTATAATAAATTAGACCGCGGAGGGAATTCCAGTGTACATTTGCACGCATATTAACAAAAACTCCACGCAAATTTATTTCAAATGAGCTTTGGCACAGTGTTTCAGTAATCCAGATATTTCATTAACCCAGACGACCTACATTCCCTCGTGGTTTGGATTAGCACTGCTGCGGCTCCCACTGCCGCTCATCTGATCTCATGCCATGCTCGTCTGAACCACAGCGTGCCTTTGCAGCGATGATTAGTGATTGACACTGTTCTCTCGGGGAATAATACAGAGCCTCGGCTCTCCTCAGCCCAAACCACAATGAGCTATTTGATTCATCGAGACCCACGGTGGAATTACAGGGATGGTAGCCTCTTAAGAGGTCACGGAGGGGACTAATGTTCCCTCTGGGTTTCTGTGTGGGACAGTGTTAGTCACCAGCCACGAAAATGACAACGTTTTATAGTTCAGACAAGGACACTTACAGCATTAGCATGTACCAGGACAACAGGACCTGATGGAACTGTCACTTGTGCCGTGATTCAAGCCAGAGTATGTTCAATCCCAAAGGTGTACGATCAATCTTACACACAGAATACAGAGTTCCTGTACTTATTTCTTTTTTCTCTCTTAAATGATCTGTTTTGTTTAACTGTAAATTACATTTCATTACCGTTGCAGTCTATGTAAATATGAAGATTGATTGATTGATTTGCTGAGGGAAGTTTAATTCTATAACCCCTCATCGCAAAAGCACAGCATTTCCCTAGATCTGACTTATCAACAATGAGTTACAAGATGAAATGAGGCAATGCAGGATGCAAACAAAGTGAGAGACAAGCAGGATATGAAGGCTTACTGACCATACCAGCTTGAAGGATTTTGCTGCAGCAAACTGTATTACATGTGACCATCTAGCAGTTTTCTGGGTAATCTTTGGCAGAGAAAGGATTTAGATGGGTGGGTATGCACACCACTGTCTGTATGTATTTCTCTATGACTCAGTCTACCAAATATACACTGGGTAAACACTCTGTGCCCTGCTCTTGTTGGTATATTATACCCACAAGGAATAAGGTGCTCAGTGCTTAGTCTTTTGATGTGTCTCAAACTGCACCCTGCCTCAGTAGGTAGTGACCTGCCGAGGAAGTCAGATATTTTCTGAGGTGTACCAGTGCTATTTTTGTTCCAGTTCCACTGGAAGGTAAGCTCCACATAAAATTCCCATAATGTGTCACAAAAACAAGTGAAAATTCAAGCTCACAGTGTTCACACTCCATACATAAGATAACCAAATTTAACATCGGCTAACTTTACATCTTTTATTCAATGGATATGAAGAGCGGCAGCAACCAGCAACATCACCACACTTTAAGTAGTGTTCTTGCCGAGAGGTTTTACTGTTTGATTTTTTTTTCTCCTCCAGATCTCCAGCTTTCTTTAGATTAAACATGAAAACCTTACGATTAAATCCGCCCAGCCACATGGTGGTGAAATGTCTTCATTAGCCGCTCCGTGCTCCCTTGGACTGGTAATCCAGAACACTGCATATATCCACTCACTTCCATAGCACGACAAAACAAGTCCCTAAATAACTCTTTTAGCACAATGAATATGAAAACAGCACATTACATCAATATAAAAAACAAGTCCCAGTACCCTTTTTTTTTTTTCATTTGATTACAATTCTTTGCAAAAGCGCTATCAGGTTGTTTCTTCCTGGTGCAAGGTTAATATGTGGAAGTTTCCTGCAGACACTCCCTGCTGGATCTACTTTCCAATTCAAATAACAAAATAACAGGAAAGTAGATGTTTAATTTCCTCAAAAATGGGCACCGGGACTTGTTGTTGATTATATTATCATAATCCACTTTGTTTGCATTCCTTAAGGTTCTGATTCAGATTCAGACATCTGTATTTATCCCAAAGGGGCAATTCATTTGTAGATTTTCCAGTCCGTGCATCCGTACATACAACAGACAAGTCAAGGAAACATACTGAGGGCATGGGACGGTAGGAGGGACAGGCTACAATAAGAATCCTTAAAATACCCCAAGTACAAGATAAGCACAAGAGATAAAGCTGTAATAAATAAATAAGAAACAACATATCTTAAAATTCCTCTTAAGTAACAGTCATCTAAAATGGGTAAGAACTGTGTTCAGCAGCTCGACAGCAGAAGGAATAAAGGACTCAGAGTAATGATTTGTTCTCCTTAAGGGCACATTATCACATCGACCTGAAGGCATCAGAGAAAATTCTGCCGAAAGAATGTGATCCGGTTGGCTGATCATTTTTTTTCATTTTTTTTTTTTTTTTTGCTTTCTCAGCCACCTGTTTCTCCCAAATTGTACCCAAATCCTTCTGCTTCGTTCCAATAATCCTGGAGCACATTTTGACCATGCTGTTAAGACTGTTCTTATCTTTCACAGACAACCCGTTAAGACAACAAATAAAGGAAAAGGTTAGAAGGCTTTCAGCAACAGAATGGTAAAAATAACATGAGGTCATACCACAGACATTAAAGAAATGAAGTGTTCGCACTAAATGAATCCTGTGTTCTGTCTTTACATCAGGCTTAGGCTGGGAATCAAACACAGCGCCAAGATATTTGACAATGATTTCAACATTATTTTTATTGATGCTGCTTACTCTTGGTGTGACACTGCTCTGCCTAAAATCAATGACTAGCTCCTTGGTTTTTGGGATCCAAGAAAATATCATCACACCATTCTATGAAAGCAGATATGGCCCGACCATCCATGTGCTGAAAGTGATGCCGTTTTGCCAGGCTATGGGGTTTAATGAAGACACATCATTCTGGATAAGCAGTCCAACATCCAGGTACCTATACATCCCAACACTCTCCCAAAGTTTCATTTTGCTTTAACCTCTCTGGTGGTACAGGTCTCACGTGCTACTGGTGGCTTGACTGGTCCTCAGCGGCCCAACCTGCATCCAAATTCCAGTTCTCCACCTGCTGAACTTGGGCGTGGTTTGAGACACAGCCTTAAATCCAGCTTGAGCGCTTTGTACAGTTCTGAATAGGTAGTATCTGATCTAATTGTCCCTTAGCCGTGGGTAGTGAGGATTTAAGCAGGAAACTAAAATGCTAGTGCTAAGTGGCTCAGCGCCCAAGGTTTGTCATTTGAGGTACTTAGTGGGTGGCTTTGATTATAGCAGAGGCAATATTAAGGACTGTCACAAGGCAGGCTTATCACGAGCAACACAGCTGAAACGAAAAGGGCCTTGTTATGGGGACTCAGCATAACAATTTTCAATTGTAATACTGACAGAAAAAAAAAATATTTGCTGTGCTGCTCTACAAAACCACAGAGCAGTAACTGATTAGTCTGAGAAAAATAGAAATATTCATTTTCTCATATTCGTTTATACATTGTTGGTATAAACGCCCACAGTACATGATTTGATAGTGTAGGTGGGAATCATTTTTTCTTGGTATGAGTACTAAGCACCAGCAATGACCACTGGCCTTTCAAACAGTGAAAAAGTTTATTCAGAGTTCAGTGCAGACGACAGCCTCCTCACTCCAGCTAGGGTGATGTTCATGTTTCTCTTTGTCAGGAGGGGGAACCATGGGTTTCCATGGGCTTGTGAAATTTTTAGGAGCTTTGGACTCACGAAGCCTTCTCAGAAAACATTGTACAATGTGAAAAATGCATGGTCCTCTAAAAATAAGCCTGTGTTTCTTAATCTCTCAAAGGTTAACATTTTGGGGAAAAGAATTTCTTATGAAGTTGGTTTCAAGATGGCAGCTTGTAGTCAGGCATTAAACTGCTCTCAGACATGTCCAGTCGTGAAGCATCTGGGATGGTGATGAATCTCGAACTTAAGTCAACCTTAAACCTCTTCTGAGGTAACAGAGCATAATAACGGGAATGGGAATAATGGGGAATATGGGAGGAAAGCAACTATATATTTTTTAAATCTCAATATAACTTCAACAAGATGACTTAAACAGCCATCACAAACTAAAAACATAAAAACAAATAAAAAAAAGATCAGGAGAATCTTTCCTTTCTCAGTTAAAAGCTGGCAATGAAATCTTTTCAAGGGAGGCAAGGGACCTTGATGCGACACACAGCAGCATTTATTACTTACTATTTAAGCACAAAACATGTGAATAATGCAAAATTTAAACAGATTTTACATTATCATCAGGGCCACTTAACTGCCCACCACATACGCACTACTGTCATTATAAAGTAACAGCACAGAAGTAAATCAAAAGTGAATCAATAAAATGGCCAAAAACCAGCTTGATTTAAAAGTTGTGACTATTTAAAATGCTTTAAGTAGAGAAACAAACATGTGCTTGTGCATGTGAGCGACCAAAAACAGAGCACCTACTTTTTACCTCGAGCCAGACTCAGATACTCTTGGCATTTTAAAAACCTTTGTGGATGAAAAACGGTCTTCCTTGTGAAATATAAGCTGTGTATGTATGTCACTCTGTGCAAATGATGGCGTTTCTTACCCTGCGTCCCCCTGTATTGAGCCTCAGAGGCGTCAGGTGGGGGTCGAAGATCATGTGACTGGTTTCTATGTCGATGGGCGACTGCCTCTTGCCCATGGCGCACAAGTTCCAGGCCGAGTTCACCAGACCCCAGAACGATGGGACTGAGAGAGAGAGAGAGAGAGAGAGAGAGAGACAAGAGTTAGCAGCAGAAAAACAGATTGGCAAGTCAGTATGTTTTAAAAACTCCATCAAGGACAGATAAAATAAAGAGCAAAAGACGGACAGAAACAAAGGGAGGGAGAGAAAGAAACGGAGTACACCGAGTTCTCGTGATGGGGCACGGAAAAGGGGGATATGAGAGAGTTTGGAATTTACATATGGCTTCATTAAAATCTTGCTAAAGAAGATCCTTCATTAAAGTCTACAGATTATTATCTGCAAGAACAGCACAGAGAGAGAGAGAGAGAGAGGGATAGGGCAGGAAAGGGAATGCTGCGGCTGTGCAAATAACTTCATTAAAGTCTTTCTTTAAAAGTTCTCCTTGTAGTTTTCCGACAAAACACCACTGCCCAGCTTGAGGCGGCGTGGCCTCGTGATTACACAACCTGTCTGGAAGCTGGAAGGTCACAGGTTCAGTCCCAGAAAAGGCAGGAGTAAGTCCTTCAAACAGCTCAATGCAAAACCATTTCAGGCGGATGAAATTTTTTGCTCTTTTGTCAAGTAAAACTCATTATAAAGGAGCTTCCAGCAGCTTCAATTAGTTTTTATCCCAGCACACTGGGGCACTGGATTAAAAATCGGATAATGGCTAATCAGTCTCGCATACACCGTTTGTTAGATTACACATCGCTTTTTAAAACCTGAGCTGTGTTTAGGATTGCCGGCTGTGGGCTCAGTCTCCACCACCACCACCTGATCCACCGTCAAAACACTGACTACTTCCATCCTGGAGGCAGCAGATGTGGATTATTCACCTTGGGAACAGGACTGCATGACAACACCTGGGCCGACAGCCGACCTCAAGTGGGCTTCATGACTTAACCTGACTGTGTTGTCCCCAAAAAACAGAAATTCACCTTGCTCACCTTTTTATGATTGTTTGAGCATTTAACATCTCTAGAATTCATGATAAATTGCCAGCCAATTTGAATTAACCTTTATTGGTATTATGAGGGAGCACACTGGTCTTCTGAGTTAAGGCACACTGTGCAAAAACTGTGCCTTGATTGAAGTAATGATGTGGAAGTGAGCCAAGCTGATGATGAGATCCATGTAGAGTCAGCCATCAAATTTCATGCTTATTCCATTTATTGTTAGTTGAGTCTAAAGTGTGCACACATCACTTCACCATATTTTTACATGGTGCACCTTTACAGGCTGAATGAGTAACATTTTCTGGGCGTCGACCTATGGCAGTGGGTGTGTAGCTCCCGGCCAATCACAGCGTGGGGTGGTAAGGAAATCTAGCGATGTGAAATGCCACAGAGTGAATCTGAGCTTGGCTTTCACCTGCTGCTGAGTATGAAGAGAGATGCTCTGTTGACCTGTTTTCTGTAGGACAGGTGGGCGCTGGAGGGCCATTTGTTTTGTTGTTTTTTTTTCCTAGGAGAACAATGGCATTCATTCCGTCGCCATCCTAGGGAACGAAAACTTGCTGCCAGCGGGTAGCTTAGCCAAGGAAGAGAGGCCAACTCTGAACCACAGCTAGGCCTGTCGCGATATGCGAGAAGTCGGTTAATTGCACGGTAAATTTAAATGAAGTTGGTAACTTTTCTGACCGCGATTAATTGCCACATGAATACATTAATGCGTGTTTGTTTGCGTGTTTAAAACTATCCAAACTAAAAGAGGGAATACGAGCAACTCCAGTGCACACCTAAAGCACAACCACCCCAACAGTTTCCCCAGTCAAGAAAAAAAAAAAAAAAAAGCCAAGACGCAACGGGAAGTGTAGGAAGTGTTGACTGTTCAGGAATGTTAGTCTCTATACCTCTCTGATACTGTTTAATATTTATCTAAGTATTGTTTACAAAGACTTGATCATCTATCCATCCATTCGTTGTTTTGGTTGAGTGTAGTTTTTGAGTGCTTTTTTCTTAATAGAGAAAAGGTCAATTTTTATATTGTTTTTGGTTTCTGTTCAAGTGCATTTCATCGTTTTTGGTTGTTTTTTTTTTATTATTACAGTGCACTTTTTGTTATCATGGACAATTTTTTGTATTCATAAGGTCTATTTATTTATTTTGGTATTTTTACGTGTTATTTATTTTCTTGTTTACATTTTTAAATATTCTTGTTGAATAAATGTTTAAAGAATGGTCTGAAAATGTCAAAATTACAACCATCATATAAATGGTCTTAAAAGCACAATATTACGCAATATTATCGCTTATCGCAATAATTTCTGATGCAATTAATCGCACAGCAAAATTTGTTATTGTGACAGGCCCAATCACAGCCAAAAAAATCCTTCTCATTCTGCCTTTAAATGACACAAAGGCTGTTTGTTCCAACCCCCTGATACGACCAGCAGGAGGGTTTCCTACATTTGTGGCACATCTCACCCTCAGCGTCGCTAGTACACCTGAGCTAGACAGCATACGTTAACCTTATGAAACGTAAGTTAATATTTGCTCATTTTAGTTAACGCTCTGGCCTGCACTTGAACTCTGGTCAGCTGAGTGAAAGACGTGTTGAGTGACCCATCCTCCATCCCACCACACAACAGTGCCACCACAGGACCACTAGAGGTCACGTGACTTTAAAACATAACTACAGGTCGTAATAAACTGCCGTACAAACCACCTACAGGCTGATGAGTTATTAAATAATGAAACAGCAATTTCACAGTCCTTTCAGTGAGACGCCTAGAATGGTTTCCTTTTAGCAGTAACGTGTGTTTTCAGCAGCAGTGACGTTACTCAATGACTGTAGGAGTACTATCGGCCGCGTGGTGTGCGTGTGTGCGTGTGCGTGTGTGTGTGTGTGTGTTTGTTGTGGGCGGGTGTGTGTGTTTTCTCTCACTCTGTCTGCGACCACCCGTTGATACTTGTCACTTTGATGCCTAAGCAGAAACAGGCAACATTTGATGTGCTGCACTGTGGTATTTCAAGACGATTTGAATCACAGACTTTCACAGGGCAGCTCGACAACACACACACACGGGTCAGATTCAGTTCAATTTGAAGTTAAAAGTCAGTATTAGAAAGCAGTGTGGCCCTGACTAAAGCCAAAGAGTTTTTCCACCTATTGCACCTTGGGGGCCAAAATCCACGGCCTGGAGGAAGAACCTCCGACGTGAGTGTGTGAGTGTGGTCTGGAGGGCCGCCCTCGCCTTCTGGGTGACCTCACTGATGAATCTGATCTTGCTTGCCACCTTCGCTGAGCCGCTTCTTGCCCCAGACACTGAAACTACCCAACCACAAAATCACAAACAAGGATAAAACAGACTCTGTAAATAAGTTGTAGAATAAAGCCTCATTAACTTCTTGTCCACATTAAAAAACATTTAACTTCCCTGCAACATCTACTGAATAATGAGACATGCCCGCACACACACACACACACACACACACACACAGTTATGACAGCAAACACTGATTTTTTTGCTTTTTGTTGTGTATCGGACAATCTCACTTTTGTTTTCATTGTAGGTTACTATTTCTGTTTCTTTACTGACCTTTACATTTGGCTTGTTATTGTCTTTTTGTGTCGTTGATGCAGCGTGATTTTAATTATTGCTTGTTTTTTTTTTTTTTTTTTTTTTTTTTTTTTTTTCTTGTTGCTGTTTTTGCATGGAGCCCAGGAAGATTAGCAACCACTTTCTGCGAGCTAATGGGAATCCACATGAAGAATAAAAAATAAAGCACCTTAGATAACCTTCAGCAGGCCAGTGGGATTTTAATATGTGCACGGAGACACACTCTCTCTCTCTCTCTCTCTCTCTCACACACACACACAGGAACACACAGAGAAACGGGCTCGTCACCGGTTAAACTGTCGTAATATTTGTCAGCGACGGGCTTATTGACAACACAGAGTGTAAACCAGCTGTCACTGCGCACAAAAAAAAAGTCATCAGCGGCAGTCAGCTAACTCTTCTCAGCTGACACCAAATGGGCGTAGCGCTTAAATGCGTGACAGATTTTGTCATTTTCCGTCCAAGGATGTGTTTTTGTTTCAACATTTATTCATGCGAGGAGGGCTCGCTGTCGAGCGCAGATGCTGCTTCACAGCGACGCCCTGCTTTCACATTCATGCAGCCGCTCCGAGTCCCACCTGGAAGCTGCGCGGTGCAGCCTCGCTCCTCCGCTGCCTCTTTCACCCCCTCTGCCCCGTCTTCCATCGCTCCCTCTCTCCCCGTGTCAGTATGCAGCGGAGGAATGGAGCGACAGATGTGGCGGCTTTGACCTCCAGAGTGCAATCGTGACCCACGCTCAGCGCACAGCCACACATCAGCACACCATAAAATCACCCAGCTGTGTGTGTGTGTGTGTGTGTGTGTGTGTGTGTCAGAGAGTGCATGTGTACACAAAAAGTTTAGGACCAAGAACTTCATAGAAACCGAGCATGTGCATGTGTGTGTTTGCACTGTTGCGTTCGCTTAAGTGTGTGCAAGACGATGCTTGTGCTTGGTGTGTGTGTGTGTGTGTGTGTGCGTGTGTGCGTGTGCATGTGTACTGAGTGTGTCTGTCCCATAGCCGAGGGTTTATGAACATCAGTGGGCCTCTGGGAAAGGACCGGATTACAGACAGATCCACAGCTGCCAAACACAAAGTAAAGATGGAGAGAGAGAGAGAGAGAGAGAGAGAGAGAGAAAGAGAGAGAGAGAGAGAGAAAGAGAGAGGGAGCCCCAGGTGCTTCTAAACGTTGATAATATTTAACCTTACTGGGGTCAAGCGCTGCAGAAGAACAGAGTGAGAGACTCAGTAAAAGAAAGAGAGGAGAGACAGAACATTGTTTATTGACTGTAAGCATATGTGACATTAAAACATAAGATAAATTCTGCTATTTTGTTTCTAATTTATGATGCTGCGCCTTAAGTTTCGTTTCCCCTTTGTTTCTTTTTATTCCGTCTTTATCCGGTTTAAGCACACATCACATGCACATGTAGATACCATGTGTATTACGATGCATCACACTGTATCAGTGTGTACAGTCCATACTGCTTTGGCAACACTGAATGTCATGTCAGTTTCACTCATCTGAGCGGAGCTGAGCTGGATTCAGCTGAACTGAAGCGACAGAGAGACAGAGAGAGCGAGGAGGCCCCGAGGACCTTCTTCATATTAACATTAATAAATCTGACTGGGTTCAAATGGTGGGGAAAAGAGAGAGAGACAAAGACGGAGAGACGGAGATAAAGGGCGAGAGAGGACGGCTTGAGGATCCATAGCGCTTCTTAAAGGGAAAATGCCAATTCTTTCTCTCTTTTTTTTGGCACAGAAGCCTGTTGGTTAACTACTAACTGAAACTAAACAGAACTGGACAAAAAATTTAAAAAAAATAAAAAAAAGAACAAAAAGAACAAAAACAACAAAACATTTAAAAAAAAAATGTTAAAAAATAAACGAAATAAATAAAAAAACTAACGAAAAACTCAATATATAGACCAACAAGTAGCAGTGGCCATTTTTTGAGGACATTAAACAGCTCGTTTCTTGTTATTTTCCTGTTTGAATTGGAAAGTAGATCCGGCAGGTAGCGTCTTCAGGAAACTTCTGCATAGTACCCTTGCACCAGGAAGGAATGACCTGATCTGACTTTTACAAGTAATTGTAATTACATAAAAAATGGGTATTGGGAGTCGTTATGTTTTATATTAACATAATCCGCTTGGTTTGTGTTTATGTATGCACTGACAGTGTTGTTTAGGGGGCAGTTTTGCTCTGGCAGTGAATGCAGAGAGAGAAATTCAGTGTTGTGGATTAGCAGCCACGGGGAGCACCGACTGACTAATGATGATCCTTCACCACCATGTGGACTCACATTACACCCAGGTAACGTAAAACCCAACACTCTGCCAAAGCTTAATATTGCCATGTTGACTGAGAGCAGGAGACTCGAACGTGCGAAAATGAGAGAACCTGAAACAGCTATAAAAGTAAATGGAAAGTAATCTTCGAAGATATGTGGCTCATTCTGCCAGCGCAGGAGAAGTCGCCAGTGTTATGATATAAAATAATGTATTATTGTGAACCAGGGACTATTTTCCTTTTTTTTGAGAGAGAGAAAGAGAGAGAGAATGAAGGTGGAAGACAATAGGAGAACACAATCACTGCTGCTCACCTGGAATAGCTGAAAAAAATAAACCTGAAATTATATTTAATAATATTTCATTTGAATCTACAGGACATATAATAATAAAAAAAAAAAACAGAGCTGCTTACTTTCACTACAAAAAAAAAAAACAAAAAAAAAAACAGTCATATTATTGTGGATGATGCTATGGTAAACTTCCAGAGGTAAGTTTAGCAAAAACATGTAGGGATTTTTCCTTTAACACTGATATAACTGACTGCATTCAAGTACGAGAGAGAGAGAGAGAGAGAGAGAGAGAGAGAGCAAGAAATTGTGCCAATTTGTTTGCGTTTGTCTCAGAGACAGACAGACAGACAGACAGGAAAAAGAGTGAGATAAAGGGAGAGGGAAGAAGCCCTAAGGAACCACAGAGCATCTTAACATCAACATTAATAAACCTTACTGGCTTCAAGCGATGGAGAGAGAGAGAGAGAGAGAGAGAGAGAGGGAGGGAGAGAGAGAGAGAGAGAGAGAGAGACACCACCAGCCAACAAAATGTACAATAACTGTCTAGAGACAATTTTTGGTACGGAGGCAGAAAACTAAACTTTTAAAGCACAGCAAACTAGGAACTGAAAAGGTCTTAAACAGTTCATGCTCTCATTCCTTTTTTTTTTTATTTTATTTTTTTCAAGTTTCTGTTTGTGCAGTTTGGTGGAAATCACTGGGGTTATACACATCATACTTCTGTCAACATAAAAACTCCTCTTTGAATGCGACTGAATGTAAGATCACACTCTTCCAGCAGATCTGCACAGGTGAGTCCACAGGTGAGTCTGTATACATACGGTCCTGCAGTACAGCAGAGCAGGGCTGCCACGCCAAAGATACATCAGTCTCATGTTAGAATGGGAAGTTTTTTCTTTATAATGACATCTTTTCTTCCTCAAACTTACACACTTATCACTTTATAACACAAAACATTTCTCATTACAAGATAATCCTGACAATATAAGTTATCTGGTAATAATGAGAACCGTTTTATGTCACATAATGAGATAAAGCGGATGTGTCGTTATTTCCAACTGGGAACTTGCAAATTCTGACTTCCCAGTTCAAAGCATGAGCCTTGATATGTGATGCATCCTCTACCAGGGGAGCCACCAGGGTGCCCTATAAATTATTAGTATTATCTCTTTTTTTGGCATGGCAACAATCCAGCAGGCAGCACTACTTAAAAAAAAAAAAAAAAAAAAAAAATCTGGAATTTCTGCTCCAGTTTTCATGTAGGAAACAAATCACGGTAGAGTCAGTTATAAAATCAATTTTGTTGGAAAACAAATCAGCAAATTGGGAAGCAGAATCCTAATTGACAGCATGGACGTTCAAAATGCATGAACCACAGCAGAGCAGCAGCATCACAGGGCCTTTTCACACCTGGGAGTCTGAACCAAGGCTCATGTTGTTGTTACACTGTGTACCTTTGATTCAGTCAGTTCTGGTTTCACATTGTAATTATGCGAGCACACTAGAGAAGTCCTGTCATCGTCACCTACGTGGGCTGTGTCTGTCTACACTTGACACTGACTGGTTTGTAGACGGGTGTTTATCTGACGAATTAATGTTTGCATTAATGGAAAAATATAAAATACACATTTGCATTGGCTGAATGTAATAAATTCAATCATAATTAACACCTCATTGTTCTATTTCAGTCACAGTAGTAACGCAGTAAATACAGAAAAATATAGTAGCTACAAATAAAGAGAACCATGCAAGTCACTGAATATTCCACAACGCGTTCCTTAAAATGTTTTCACAATAAAAGCTTCACTGCAAATGAATGGATTCTGTCTGCTGAAAGATTAAAGGGCTGTTAATGTGAAAGATTCATGTGTTGACATTGCCTTGTAGCCTCGTCTGCAGTCTTGAACTGGACTGTACTGAACTTGTACAGTTTGTACAGGCTACTGCTGCCACAGGTCGGGTATGTTCACATGCCGTGGCTCTGCTGTCACTCTAATGATCTCCAAAAACACCTGGAAAGTATCAGAGTTTTTTTTTCCAGTTGCCTTTTTATAACGTCATTGGACCATATTTCAATTAACAATGTGTTGTCCCCCTCTCCCCGTGTGCTGCTGCAGCTCGTCTCTCCTTTTTCAGCTTGTGACGACAGCCCGACTAAACCTTTAACACGGACTTCAAAAACCTCATCATAAGTGACCGGCGCATTGCTCACCTTTCCCAACAGCACCACAACCCTCTACTTAAGGCAGTTAGCTGACACTCTTATCATGAGAGACTCCACAGCGAGTACAACAGAGGAAAAAAAGCCTCAATTCCTCGGCCACCGACGTTACAGGCAGCCAAGTAAGATTGGTTGTGGGAGATTGAAGGGAAAGAAATGAGACCAATAAGAGCTACACAGGCACTTACAGAGAGTTTTTTTTCTTGTTAAATTATAGCATATCGGAGCAAGCAGAGGCGTAAGAAATGGGAGCGTGTGTGTGATTCAGTGGGGAGAGAGAGACGTGAGCTACCTCTTGAGGAGATGAGTTTTCAGTCTGCAGTGAAAGTAACTGCTGTTTTGACTGGAGTGGAAGGTCGTTCAGACATCGGGCGAGGAGAGCCGACATGACCCGCAGCTCGGGTTAAAGTGCGCGGCAGGGCCCACGCTCGCATCTGAGGGATAAAACACTTGCAAAATGACTGTTGTCTATTGGTTTCAGGTGTGTGTGTGTGTGTGTGAGTGTGCATCGCTCATGTCGACTTGTCAAGTAAATCAACTTGGGGCGGCCCACCTTGCGCGGAAAAATAATAGCCATTACGCTGATTGGTTACTTTTAAAAATATGAGTTTTGCCATTTTCAGGATTGATGTGTCGAAGCGGAGAACACACTCCACGGTCATCTGAGCGCAAAGCCCGCAAACTCTCACATTAACCTTTCTTGTTCTTTATAAAAGCAATTTATCCTCAGAAATGATTTCATTATCAGCTCTTGCTACAGTGGAAGCCATAATAGAAGTCCCTTATCAGGCATCCGCTCTGTGTAAGTACTGCAGTTTCCACTGCAGCCCTTTCGTTCTTCCTTTCCTTCCTTCTGTCTCTCTGAAAGGTTTGGTACGCACACACAGACACACACACACACACACACACTGAAAAGCACTGGCCCCATATTTTAAAATTTGCAATGTACTTGCTCTGTCTTGCCTGGCTTTATCTGCATTTATGTCCTTTGTTGCACTGCAAACCACTTTGTGACAAACTTGTTTGCTTTATTTATGCGCCTCATAAATAAATAAATTTGACTTGATTTAAGCGGAATAAAGTTGCTTGCTCCTCTGGAAGGTGAAAAATAAACGGATTCGTCAAATGGACGGCAGCTTAAAGAATCGCCAGTGATTCTGCATGTTTAGCCCAATATCTGTAAAATGTATAAATGTCATATTTCTTATATACTTTTCCCAAATCAAGTAATCATACTTAAAAACTACAATATAATTTTTCATCTTCTTAATCCAGTCACTAGCTTCCATTCATTCCACTACGATATGAAAATGAACTTCAAACTTTCTTCACACTAGTATTTCATCACTGTAATAAACTTCGATATTAGTTTCCATATTATTTGGCGGAGTGATAGTCTCCAACCAAAAAATAGTCCCAGGTAACAGTTATCAGTTGTGTTGTTTATGAATGTTGACCACTTTGTTTGCCACAGAAGCATGACATTATAAGGCAGCTGTTTCGATCAAAAATTCTAATTTGAAAATTGAAGGATTTTGATTATTTGTTGAAATATGTTGATAATACCCTCGCATGAGTTGCAAAAGTGTTTTTTTTTTTTTTTTACAATGTAAACTGTGACTAAACTCAACTTAACGGCCAAAGATCCAAAATGGTCCACTGGTATGGCCCTTTAAAGTGTCATTCAAAATTCAACCTAAGCTAAAAGACAAAAAAAAGTTTAATTTTCCAAAGAATTCCTCCTGAGGGTGGCGCAACAGTGCCGTAGCTGCAGCTCACCGTTGCCCCTGCTGTAAAAACAAAACCATGTTGTCACTAAGCGGGCCTTGGCTACAGTATTAGATGTGCTTTAAACACAGTGAATTAGACATCCATTAGTGTCCTACTAACCATGCATTAGCCCGGTCAACAGCTTAAGAGGCTAAACCCATATTACCCATATCGACCCATATTGGGTTAGCATTTCTCCACACACACACACACACACACACAGTTCCAGCAATGCATGGGGTTGCCATATGCTTGAAAGGAGAGCTGAGATTATGTTGTATACAGGATTTCCTCAACAGCAGTTGATTACTAACACGGCCATGTCACACTGTTAGCAGGATGTCGAGCCTGTATATCACAGGCTGCTAGTCCTGATGACATGTCACAGGCTCTTACAATTTTGTGAAAAGCTCATAAACATTGAAACAGAGATTTCATCATGTGGACATCTTTTTTTTTTCTTCTCCAATGTAAAAGGATTATGTGACCATTCTTCAAACTGGACGCGTCTTTACAAAATGTTAACCAACAAGATCAGGCAGCTCAGATAATTCGGCAGAGGTCTGTAAGGGTTTTGGTTTGGTAATGAAATGAGGAAAACTTTCACTGGAAATGAAAACCTCATTGCTGAATTGGGAATTGAATTGTCGGAGTTTAAAAGGATAGTTCACCCATTTAAAAAAAAATCCCTACACTCCCAGAAAATAAAGCACAAAACTGTACCTTTTGGGGTACAACGGCTTGTCACTGGGACAGCAGCCTCTAAGGCAGTGGGTCTCAACTGGAGGTACACATACCCCTAGGGTTGTGTTGGGGTACTGCAGGGGGTAAGTGAGATTTTTTTTTTTTTTTAAACGTTAAGTCATGCACAATTAAAATTATTTGTATATGCTGTAATACATTTTATAAAAAAAAATGTAAACTTTGATAAACCACATTTTATATCCAGTTTTCCCTCTGGGTTTCCTGAAGGTGTCAAATGTGTGTGTTTGTGGTTTAGATCTGCTGCGAGGATGTTTGTTCACTAGGACCGCGAAGCCAAGACAAACAAAATTGGATTTGTGGTTGAAATGTAGCAGCGATGCAGCTGAAAACAAGGAGAATGAAGGGGAAATGAAGCAAAAACAGAAAGGACAAAATATCATAGCGGGCATCAGGTTGTTTCAGACACTGATGGAGCTGGATCTCTATGTAGGGTATTTTTATACCCTTTTTCTTCCCCCTGGTCAGGGGGTACTTGGATATTTCAAAGGGGGTACATTATTTAAAAAAAAAAAAAAAAAAAAAAAAAAACAGCCACTGCTCTAAGGTGCAGCTTTGGTCCCCTTAACACCGACTTCTTATTTGTCCCCTTGTAGTTTGTACCTTATAGAGAGCAGCCTTGCTCCTCTATTATAGCTACAATATTGACTGGATAACTGTGTGACCTATTTTTCATATCCACAAATCTACAAAACTTATTTCACTTCAAGGCCACTCTACCATAGCTTACAAGTTAAAGTATACTTTAAAATCTTTATTTCACCTAATTCAGTTATTTATGTATTTGTTTATATATTCCTTCCTTCATTCATTCATTCATTCATTGTATTTGACCAAGCAAATGTTGTCTCCTGATATTGTACCTTGACATTTTGAGGAAATGGTACATAGGCCTATATGTACCTTTTCCTGCTTGGTGCAAACAGGTACACACTTGAGGTCCAATAATTAGCTCTAGGGGATACATTTGTGTAGACTCTACATTGGGATTGGGAGGGGGGCAAAAATGGACTCTTACTGTACCCCCTCTGACAGTGTAGCTGTTATATAGCGGTGCTGGATGCTCCAAATGCAAACTGATAGCGTCCTGCCAGTGAGGTGGACTCAGCGTCATCCTCCATGCTGTTGTTTTATTCCAACGTCAAACTGCTTCCTGTTCTAGCACGGCAGCATGCCTCCAAGCAATCCTTTTGTATATGTCTCTTTTTTGTGCACACATTTACATATCAGGCTCATTTCACCAAATGTCTAGATACCAGCCTCGGGCATGGCATAACAAGATGGGACTATTTTAGAAATGCCGCCCAGCTCGCATACCCTCCATATTACATGAATTGCGTGCCTTTGCTCTGCAAGATTTTCTAGACAATTTCTCCTGGCGGTGGAGCAACACAGCAACCGCCGTGTCACGAGAGATTCAACACTTTACTGACAGCGCTTGTTCAAAAAAACACGCTCCCTCCCCACCCCTATCCAAGAAAATAAAAAATAAAAATGCGACCCGAATAAAAAGCCTCAGTGCTTTCAAACAATGATGTAACTCTACAGTAATCCTCTTTCACTTTGTGTCCCTTCCTCTTCTCTGTCTCTCTGTTCATCTGTTTTGTTTAATCTTTGCTCATCTCTTTCTTGCTCAGTGATTTCTTTTCCTATGAGGTGGGTGTAATGGAGAGAGAGAGAGAGAGAGAGAGAGAGAGAGAGAGAGAGAGAGAGAGAGAGGAGGGATGAGTGTGTTCTGCCTTCTGCATTTACATTTACTGAGCCTGCCTGAGTCCGATGGAGAGCCACTAATGAAAAAGTAATAGACTGCTATTAAAGTGGTGCTCATAGTGTTTTATCCAATTACACCGTCAGCTTCTCTTGCCTAGGAAGAGCGATAATAACGTCCACGGCGGGGGGCGCTTTTTTAAAAAGGGACATTGTTTGGGAGGAGGGCTGGGCTGATGAAGAGAGAGAGCCATAGACAAAAAGCGCTTGACTGCAGAATGAAGTATTTCTAGAAAACGACTCAGTCCTCCCCTCCACTCTGTCCTGCTGAAGCCCTCAAGGAAAACAGAACATCAGAGCGCCGTGCTGTTTCTACTGGAGAGGCGGTCCTGTCCGCTGTGTGCAGCAGGGCACATCAGCCTGCGTGTCGGAGATCAAGAGAGCATCAAGATTGTTTTTAAGAGATCCATGCCCAAACTGTGTCCAGCATACTCAGCTAAATTAAATTCAGTTTGATGAAAAAAAAAATCAAGAATCAGTCAAGTTGTTTTTGTAATTTGGGGTAAGTTCCAGCAGTTTATAGGCCTCAGAAGTCAGACAGTCAGTCACTGTGACACACATCAAATACACAGCTGGCTTTGCCTGATAAATTTACCACTAGAATCGTTCCGCTGCCGAGCCATTTTGTGTTCAGGATCTAAAAAATGTGCATTTTTTTCATAATGCAAACAGGATATGAATTAGGATTATGTCCAGGCCGCAAAATTCAGCCCATATTCCCCTTCCTGTAAATATCAAACTGCTCTAAGTCTTGACACACTTGTTTATCTATCCCCGGTGCAATCAGTCTCTATTATCTAGGAGTGTCCATTTAATTAGTCTGAAATATATCTAATCTGCATTGCTACAAAATGTGTATTCTTTACATTTCTGCCAATCTTTTCCCAAAGCTGACAGCAGTATTTTAGAAGTCCAATGTCAATTTTCGTCCCTTTTGGTTGCCATTCATTCCACAACAATATGAATATGAACTTTCAGAGACGTTCAGACTTTCTTCACAGCAGCACTGTTGTGTTTTGATGACTTGAAATTGGACAAAAAATAGTCCCTGGGGAAACCTTTGCTTTCCACGGCCAAATATCAGTTGTGTGGTTCATAAATGGTGACGACTTTGTTCACCACAGAAGCAGAACATTGCAAGGAGGCTGTTTCAACCAAAAAATCACATTCGAAAATGGTCTATGTTGTGAAATCTTTAGTACCTATGTTTTGCAAAATGGTTTGTTTTAATGTAGAACTGCTAATTCAATGATCATGCCAAACTTTTTCCCAGAGCAAATGTGACCTGGGTCAAATCCTGACTGCTCATCGTGTTGTGTCCTGTGCTGTGTGTCTGTTCCGACCTCACACGGCTTTGTGTGACATTTTCAAACAACTGTCGACTTGATGTACCTTGGAGTTTTGTGATTTTTTGAAGCCTGGCTCTCTTCACATGGGAAATGACGAGAAGCGGAGCGTTTTCTCTGGTGGCTGGCCATTTTCCAGGTACATCTTGACCTTCCTCTGTTTTTTTCCCCCCTTTTTTTCTACCCACAATGTTCTCAGTCTGCGTTTATTCCTGGACCAGGAGAGTGTGTGTCTCAATGTGTGTGTGTCTGTGTGAATAGCAGGTGTGATATGTACCCATCTCGGAACCAGGTGTGTATGCGTGTTCAGCACCAACATGACCCAGAAAATTCCTCTGTCCGAAAACAGGCGTGAGTGCACACACACACACACACACACACACACACACATGCACACACAAACACACCACACGCAAAATACAACAAGTTATGTAGCTACATACTGAATTACATAACTGGACAGACAACACTGATCAGTGATGCAGAAATTGAAAGCAGCTGAAAACATGAACACGAACATTCACTGGACAGCCATTGTAATAGCATCAATCCTGTATTAATATCATAAAGCGCAGCAACTTCTTCAGCACTAATACATATCCACTGGTGTCATAAACACTATAAAGGTTAAATCTTGCTGTGCAGATGACTTGAGACTTTCCATTATTGCACTTCATTCACAATTCAAAGGACTTACAGATTGTCAAAGACCGGAAGTCATTCATTTGAAAGGATGGTATGGCAGTCAGTAATGGACTTGTGCACCCTTGGAGCTTCAGATCTGGTGGCGTGCATATCACAGATATATTGTATTTTTCCAAACTCTTTATTCCAAAGAGGCTGTGGGAACAGCTGGAAGCAATTTTGTTGCTTAGTAATAATAACCTCTGCACTGTTTAGCAAGCTGGAAAATAAGTAAAGTAAGAAAACTGTTATTTACAAAGCAGCTTTCCTAATGCTTTCCAGAGACTGTGAGATTTCAGCAGTCTTATAAGTTTATTACAAGCCACACTGTGCGACATGGATCCAATAAACTTGGGTAGGACATCAAGCTGGATGCATGTAGTAATAGTATGATGACCACACCCTACTGAATCTTATAACAGAAGTCAGTATACCAGAAAGCATCATCAGTGTATGTCATCCATCAGTGCCGCTGTAGTGGTAAACAGTGAAGCTCAGCCAGAAGTTTCAATAGTGATGTTAATGTGTTTGGACAAAAATCCAAAGAGGATGAGGACAAGGAGGACCTGTTTTTTTTTTTTTTTTTCATCTTTGCTGAAATCTCAAACATTGTGTTTTGCTCATTCTTTGGGTTTAGCACCAGCGTCATGTTGATCAGTGCATCATTTTATGTTGCATTCCTATTGGTTGGTTTGTAGATGTTGGTCATAGCAGTGATCACATTGTGAGATGGTTATCCTAAATTTCTGACACTGACAGAATATTGTCTCAGGCTGTTCAGCCAACCTTGATCCTCTTGATCTGCGCAACATAGGAACCATGGCCAAAGATATCTTCTAACACAAATTTACAGGACGCTTTGTGTCTTGGATTTTCTACTGATGAAGTCTGAGTTTCTGAAGGCGGCGCTGTTTTCAATGATGGTGGCTATCGCTGCTCATGGTAATGCTGCAATCTACTGTGACTGAAAGTTGGAAAAAAATAACAACCTCTGAATTGAAAAACCTAGAACGGCCGTTCAACTCAGAAATCCAAGTTGGAATCTTGAGCAAGATTGATTCTAACTTCAGTGCAAGAGATGTCACAGCTGTACGGTGGCACACATGGTGAATGGTAAACAAAATCCCTTCGCATCAAATTTTCATGCTAAAATGTTATTCAACTATGTCGACAGTGTTGCAAAATCTCTGCTCCTGCTTTTTGCTCAACATTTATATGTAGAAGTTGGTAGAAGTTGCTAGTTTCTGTTATCCTGCTTGTCAGTGTCAGGTAAGGACATGCTTTAGGTCCTTGTCAAGGTGCCATGCCATTGGTCTGATGGAACCAATGTTTACAAAACACAAATAAATATGCCCCATTGGACGCCCATAAGTCCAATAGCTCTTATCCCATTAGTCCTTATCCACACTCTGGAGTTGTTGGAGTTAGTGACAGCTGGTGTTATGCTGAGTTTTTAATCCCTGCTGAGATATGCATCCACCTGTTTCCCTGAACCTTAACATGAGGAAACCCCTGCTTAAGCCTAACCAGATTTACATAGTGGACACTTTTCAGTTTATTGGGATTTCAGAATAATAGGTATTTGTTTCTGGGATAACGGGCAGTCGAACAAAATGGGCTTTTGGTCCAAGTAGGACTATTTCGTCGACTACTGGAGTGTCAGAATAGTGAGCCTTTGGACCCATGGGAAGTCCCCCCTTGTCAAATTCATGACACTACCACATAAACTTTAGCACATTTGAACTCAGAGATACCAACATAGAACGTTCTGAGTTCCAAATACACTGCAACGCAGGATCACTACCCAGTAGGAAAGTGTTACCAGACGCTGAGTGTTTGTACCAGCGAAAGTAAAAACTTCCATAAACTGGACATAAGCTGAATCATTACTTATAGGAAGATACATGAATACCAAAATGGAGATGCATTTCTATGAAAATGTAATGGCTTTTTATTTTAAAGTGATTTTGATTCTAACAATGAGTGATCAGTGTTTTTGTAAGGGTATTGCCAAAAAACATTTTGAAAAGAGAAAGAAGCAGGACTTGGATATGCGTGCATGTTACTGCTCTAAGCTTTATTTGCTTGTTTGTTAGTTGGGGAACCTTTGTATTAGTCTGATTTATTCCCAAATTGCCATAAAAAATCCACTAGGATTCAGCTGGAAGGATTATATTCTCCAATTTTCCAGACAGCAGTCTGAAAAATAGCAGTCAAAACTAGGACAACTTGCTACCTTTTGAACCTATGTGTCTGACTGTCAACATTGCAGACAGGCACCAGGGAAAGGGATTTTTTTGGTCCTGAAGTTTCTATGAATATAGGCCGGATAAGCCACTTACATGTTTTCAGCTCAGGAACCAAATTTAAACAAAGTGATAAGCAATTTCATTGGTGGTGTGGGCCCCTGGCTAATAAAAACATACTAGTGCTCTTAGCATATGGAGGCCCACCACAAAACACACTCCGTTTTTTCAGTCCTGCATCATAGTTTAGAAAATATTAAGTATCAGAGACTTTTTTTAATCCATAATCAAAGTGTTTCCAGCAGTCTTGCCATGGACTGATGCTGGCAATGTTGTGCAATATCTGTGGGCATGAAGTGTATTTATAAAAATGTATAGTCATAAGGCTACGTATTGGGACAGCGAGCAAGTCTTTCACTGCTGTTGACTCATCTAGAATGTATTATAAGGATTTACATCAAAAAAGTGAATGTGTAGCCAAATAAACAGTCTGTCAGCTTTTAAGAATATAAATGGGCCTTCCTGGTAAGGGCGAAACAAGTAGGCTTTTTGGAGATCGCTGAGTTTGTCCATAAATGATGTGAAGCAGGGGTTCTGGGGTACTTGGTTTTACCACCACCGGCACTCACTGAAACTACTCATTTAGTCCAAGGCACTCGTGTGGGCCGTACAGTTAAGAAGCCTTTATTTCATTAGGGATCATTACCTCGATGAAGGCGCTGGCAGCTGCAGCACGCAGGTCACACAAGAAGGATTTTAATGGTAAAGCACTAATGAAATAACGACTTCTTTAACGCTACACCCCACCTTCACTTTTTGTTTTTTTATCTGTGCATTGGTATCAAATCAGTTGTGATACAGTGATATAACTATTGTAAACAAACAGTACAGTAAGAACAGCATTCTGCATATCACTGCAGGTCTACTTGTTATCACATTTCAGTAGATTGATGCCTTCGTTTTCTCCTACTAGGTCCAAACCAGTAGCAATTTACCACCTGTCCTTCTCCATCATCCTCTCGAAGCCTGTTTCACATCTGACGTGACTTCCAGGAGACGTTCAAAAATAACACTGTCTTGGGAAAATCAAGCTGTTCAGGGTGGTGTGTGTCATGTGGTAATCTCATATTCTTAAGAAGATATGAAGGGGGATGAGAGAGGAGCGTGGGTGGTGGGGGTGCTGGTGAGGATTGTTGAAAGAGGCCCCTCCACATGAAAAACGCTGTCTCTGGCGCAAAGCACGGTAAAGGGTGACATGGGTCACAAGTTAATCCTGCAGACTTAGGCGAAAATAATGTAAAAGGAATAAGACTATGGACTATGGAAGATGGATATACTGTATATCTAAAGAAGATATAAATAGGATAAGTCTGGGGTCAGTGCCACATGGCAGAGAAAAACATACTAAAAAAAGAAAAAAGAAATCCCCACTTAGAGCTCAATCGATAGAGGCTTTGCAGCTGTGATGCAGAACTAGTGGACTAGAGAAAGGAGTGAATCCACACTGAAGCTAAATTACATAAGAATACCAGTCCATTTAGGGAGATTTGCCTCCAAATCCATCTGTCTTTTTCTGTTCATTTTTTTAAACACTGGTTGTCTTTATTTTTAGCCTCTTTTCCAAAACACACTGAGGAGTCATTCTCAACCCAAACAAACAGCTTGTTTGTAGCCACATTAGCTCGTTAGCCAGTTTAGCAAAGTAGCTAGCGAGCTGATTTAGCAAAAGCAGCCAATGTTACTGTTCGCAGGCATGCTAATATTCTATTTTTTTAACCAATTTTTTTTCCCCCCTTTTTGGAAAACTTAATACTTTTATTCTGCAACCGTTTTTTAAGAAAGGTGTTTTTATATTCCACTATCTTAATTTGATCGCTGTAGTTAATAGTTATTTTGCAGAATAATTTTTATATACAAAACGTAAAAGGTCATAAAATGTAATGTATTTTTAGAGTGTAAACTAGCGATCAGTGTATGGAGCTGTTAGAACTACAACTTCAAAACACTTTTAACAGGTTAATACATCGGTTTAACTTCTCTTCTTCAGATGACTACTTTTACTTTTGATACTCGTTCGTTTACTGCATACCAAACTACATCAGACTTTATTCAGATAGCATATTTCATATGAAATGTAATATGTTTTTCAGTTAAACAAATTGGCACATTTAAGAGAAGACAGGAAAAAGGGAAGAATGAGCCTCTAAATGTATACAGTTTCACCACAGTACACTGGTGAAAACTACCAGGAGAGCTCATGTGAGGTCAGTCACAGAGCTCAAAGTCCTCCAAATCTGACCGCACTGCACTGTACAAAACAGGTCTTATTGGTCATATTTACTGTAAACTAATAGCATTGTAGAACTGGAATGAGCAGTTTTCAGCTAACATAAACCTTTTCTGGTCAACTCACAGGAGAGGCACCAAAAGAATTCATCAAGAGGTAAAGGCCAAATTACAAATTACAAGTTCCAGCACTCATTTTTTCCCGTAATTACAATAATTTGTAGAAGTGCAAGGTTGTTTCTTCCTGGTGTGAGGTTACTATGCGGGAGTTTCCTGCAGACAATATCTGCCGGATCTACTTTCCAATTCAAATAGGAAAATAACAAGAAAAGAGCTGTTTAATGTCCTTAAAAAATGGGTACTGGGACTTGTTGGTTTTTATGTTAGCATAATCTGCTTAGTCTGTTTCCATTTATGTGCTGAAAGTGTTATTTTGCAGTTTTGTTATGGAAGTGAACAGAGAGACACCAATACAGTGCTGTGGATTAGCAGCCCAGTGAAGCACAAAGAAACTAATGACGATTGCCACCATGTGACTGTCCCAAACTTCACTTTGCTTTCAGGGGGGAAAATCTAAGTTCAGTGGGTTAATCAGATGTCTTTACAACAAGGCAATGACTGTTAGCTCGTAGCTAACAGGCTGCCATTATCTGAGCACAAAGCTGATTAGCTTTAGTATCATTTGTGAAATGATCAGTTCCCAGTGAAAAACCAGCACAGACATTAAGCACGTCTGTTCACATCTGTTGAGACAAACAAGTTGTTGAGGCACAGTCAGCTATTCGCACCAGTTTTTCTCTAATCCTGAGGGCTTTCAGCATGGCCTCCACCTGAAAGCCCTCCATAGAGGTGAACAAGAAAAAGTTTCTCTATTAATAACATATCAGTGCGCTATACATTGACCCAATCACAGAAGACAGGAAGGCTGACAGAATGGAGCGAGGGATACATATATAAAAACATCAAGTGATGAGTGAGGGAGGCAGACTTGTGGCTGGGTTTTCAAGAATTTCAGATGAACAGTGCTCCGAGTAGATCAGGCAAACTCTCGACCTCACTCCTCTCCCATCTTCCCCCACTGCTTTCCACTCTCCAGTACAGCCAAAAGGCAGCCAAAATAACACTCTGTGCACCATCTCTCAGGCGAACACAATTTACCCACAGTGTCACGGACTCAAATCCAGCTATGCTGCATGTCATCCCTGCCTCTCTCTTCCATCTTTCCTGTCATTCTTAACTCTATTCTATCCAATTAAGTAGAACTAACCCTCCCTAAAAACACAAAAAGATGTAGAAGGGACTATCCTGGGATACAGTGGCTTGCAGGCTAGAAGCGAGACTTCAGCGTGGGTGAGCTCAGAAAAGATAATATTTCTTGAGCTAATTAAGCACCCAAAGTGGCCATCGCAGACCAATTTGATGATCAGACTGCTGGGGGAGTATTCTGCCGGGGTCGGGGAGGTTCGCTCGCTGTCAATCACCTATTTATATCAGCCAGGCCAACAGGAGAACGCCTTCGCATGACTGTGTGGAACTTTCCACCAGAGTCCTTTTGCTGTAGTGTGGATGCAAGATGAAGACATATGGCAGCTGTTGTAACATACTTGTCACAGGTAACTTTTTCCCTTCTGCATAAACACAGCACTTTTCAAACAGTGCCTCAGGGTGAGCTCAGACGTGTCTTCAAATTTTGCTTAAACGTACCGAGAATTAATGTCCATCAAAGACGCTACATTAACTTAATTAAAAACGAATGAAATTATGCTTAGCTCAGACTCCCCCGGCTAAGTTGCTGCGGTTTGCTGCGAGGCTAGCTGCTATTTTTAGTTTGATATCTTGCAATTCATAATTGTATAGGGCTAAGTGTGACATTTCCTACCAGTCAATAATTTGGTGTGGCCAGGGGAAAGCTTCAGAAAGGAGGGGGAAAAATGGACAGGGGAACCTCGTCATGACATTCCAACATGATCCATCTGTGTAAATGCTGAAGACATATTCTGTTTCTTATGGATAGGTTAATCCAGGCATATCCACCTCAAAAAGCAGCTGACATTTCACCTTTCTATATGCAAAAGTAGCGGTATAGGTGACAGAAATAACATTCCATTGTGAGATTACACTGACACCGAAATCTTGTGACAGTCAGTGTGAAATTGAAGTGAAGTGCATGCAAGAGCCTCATTCCCACATTAATGAAAAGGCTCAGAGAAGTGCACAGCAGTGACACGTGGTCTACCAGATGACTTATGGCTGAGAGTAAAAACAAACGATAGTACTTTTTAAGGACAGTAAGTAAGTAGTTGACAAAATGACAACACTTGTGAAACTGGAACAATGTGCTCCAGGCAACCTCAACTCCTCTCCACCACTGGGAGGTTGTGTGGCTGTGAAACGTCTGTTTGGCAATCAGGCCCGCTTCCAGACTGCTTTAACTGCGGGGGCAATCACAGATTTGGGGTTGGCAAGTCTTTGTTGATATCACAGTGTTCTGTATTACAGTCTACAGGCTAGTTTTCTTCTTTACATGTCAGAGTACTATATGTTACATGCATGAACTGTTTATGAACAAATTGAACTAACTACACTGTACAACCATAGAAAGTACATGTGGTACTATTTTAATGTTATCGCGGCAGGCAATATTGCTGTGTTGTTATTATTATTATTATTATTATTATTATCATCATCAGTATTACTGTGATTATAGAATTATAATATACTGCACAACATGATGTTCATTTTGCACATCATGGTGTCTTAAAAGGTCAACTTTCAAAACATCAAACAAAAGATTTGGCACTATTGCTATTTAATATACCATTGATAAGAAAACTGTATATTAACAAGAAGTTCTCCAACCCATACGACCACATAGGTCATTTGTTTCTGACATTGAATATGACCAACAGGAGTGTTAGCTAAATTAACGCCCCCTACTGGCACCAGAAGACATGCCACAAACCGTGGTGCACATGCATTAAAATTCTTGCAATTTGGTTACGTTTAGGCACCAAAATACTTGGTTAGGGTAAATGTAAGGTTGAGGTTGTTAGAGGACCTTTGTGGTCATGGTGGCAATAATAGACACACAGAAACAAACAAAATACAACATCCAGAAACGAGCACCTAACCCTAACCCTAACCCGAGCACCGGACTACAGACTACTATGGTACATCATCTTACTTCCCCATGCACCACATTATTGTTTTTACAGGACCACTAGAGGTCACTTCACTTTAAAACATAACTATAGGTCATAATAAGCTGCTGCACAAACAACCTATGGTGTCCTTTGTGGTGTAAGACAGTGTCTATATTGAGTAATGTATTTCAAAGAACAACTTCTGTGAAATGCATGAATTTTATTTTATCTCCTTTCACTCATCCCAGTTTTCTACAGCAAGTACACAGGCAAGTATTTATAAGGTAGGCTAAGTATGTAACTGTGCAACAAAAATAAATACAATATCTTGTTTTATTCACTTTAAAATAAACCTAAATGGCTTACTGGGCCACAGTTGCTTTTTATTTGGGAATGTAGCTCGGTACAATAGGTCAGACGATGCCTCTGGGATGGGCAGAGCTAAACTTCTGGATCTGGGCCCACTGGCAATATAGAGCACACAGGATATTCTCACTCATGCATACCTTAAAAGGAAAACTGCACGTCACGACTAAACCACTTTAATACTGTTAAAAAAACAAAAACAAAAAAAGGTTATTTTTCACATTGCAATATTTCCATCCCTGTGCAATTGAGTTCGATAGCAAAAAATGTTTTGTTTTTTTTATAACAGTAAATGTCAGGTTTTGGTGTCAGTCCCTCAATAGGTGTCCAATGTCTCCACCACAGGAGCAGCAAATAAACCAGAATGCACTGCAGCAAAAAGGCATTCTGCGTGAGTAACACGTCACCAGGGATCACAAATTATCTGGCTGTATTTACATGCTCAAATAGCCACTTTGATTGAAAGCAGTAAGGGTACACTCTCTCTCCCAGTGTTGCTGAAAGTCATTCGGGCAAATGCAGAAAATCAGAAGCAGACAAGGCACTTTCAGGGGAAGTGGGTTCAATGGAAAAGTAAATGACTACACTTCACAACATCACTCCCGGGATACACTGCATATATCCACAGATTACTGCTATTTCAGGGCGTAAAAGTATCGGAGAATTTTTCCTCTAAGAAATAAACAAAGAACAGATATGGAGCGCAGCTGCAATGCCTCTCATACTCGACTAATGAAACAGTGGTGGGCAGCTCCGCTCACTCTTGTGGAGCACCATCCTGTACTCAGAAGGTTCACAGCAGAGAGCGTCCATTCCAGGTAGAGGAGTTTGAAGGAAATTGCTTTCTATACAAGCTGTTCTATCTAGAAATCACTCTTACCATGTGGGAATCCACTCCTGCTTACCTTCACTCAGCAGCAGCTCAGAGGAGTGCAGAGGGGCTTTGGGTGGAGGAGGAGGCCAGAGAGAAAGCAGGGGATAGTATATATGAGCATATATGAGCAAGACGACTAAACACAAACTGCTCCAAACTGGAAATGTGTGACTATGAAGCAGGCCGTCCGCTTTTTCAAGTAATGTACCTCTGCAGACAGGAGAGTTTGAGAGGACAGGGTAACTGTCCATCATTATTTAACTTGATCTCTTTGTTATTCAGTGAATCCCTTCATAGTATCAGAAGGGAGAAGGTACACAAGCATCTGACGCTCCACTGATTTGCAGACATTATCCCTTGATTCAGTCGAAGAGGTGGTGATGATACTGCAGGCTAACAATGAAACTAAATGAGGGTCTGCACACTGTAGCTCCCTGTTAGGCTCATTTATCAAGTGTCTATTTGCACCCATGTGGTAACAGTCACACGGCAGACATGATGATTGTGTTTTGATCTTGACCCCTTGCTGCATGTTTCTTGTGAATGTTTTGTAACCATTTTTATGCTTAAACCTAATATTTTCCTGACCATAACCACGTTGTAAAAGACTTTCTAGTATTATCCAACTGGATATGGTAGGGAAGGCTGGGTCATGGAATTGTTGAATGGTGTGAACATTTAAACACAGGGATTCAAGAGCCGTTTAACCATTTAATGAGCACTGGATGACAGGGGGGTAGATGGATGGATGGATGGATGATTTTATTTTAATGCATCCACAAGGTAAAGGTTAGGCCTGGGCTTTCTTTATTACAACCCTCAGGAGTAGTAATGAACTCCTTTGAGGACAAACAAAGTCTACGTAGCTCTAATAACTGGGTTTTGCCCGATTTACCCTGACTTGTGTGGCAGCAAGGCAAGGCTCAAACAAAGGGAATCTAGCTGGACTCACCTCTCCTTAAATTACCTCCCCATCTCTAGCTCCTCCCAGTGCCCAGCCAGGTGAAACACCGCACCCCAAACAGAACACCAGCTTGAGATTCTTGAACGTTTTTTTTTTTTTTTTTTTTTTTTTTTTTTTTTACTAGACATGGTCATGAAATGTTAGGTTTAGGCATAAAAATGGTCACGAATTCTTTTCCATCAAATCAATAATTTAAACAAATGTTGGATCCTTATTGAACAAGCGGCAAATTCGGGTTTGATTCTTCATGTCAAACCTCACACTTCTCCTATGAGAAAGATCATTCGCTGAATTGAAAAAGGATTGAGAACTGGTTCAGGTGGTGCATTGGTGAAATTAGTTTTTGACTGACAGAGGACTGTACGCCTCTGATTGGCCAAATTTGAAAATTGACAGCTACCCTGACCTCTCAAAGTCTCTGATCTACAGAGATACAAACTTGACTTTTTCAGTCCACTTTCCCTCACTTTCAAAAAGGTGATATTATGTCACCTCCCCCCAGCTGTTCTGTAGGACAGTAGTGGTGCTATCTTCCTCTCATTGTTACTGAGTGCTGGATACTGGCTGGATGCTCCAAATGCTAACTGTTAGCCTCCTGCCTTTGAGCTGGACTTCCCCCCAGCTAACATCCTTAAAAATAATCATTGTTCACACACAACAGATGTAGAAATCCATGTTTTTTTGTCAGTGGAGTCTAAAGGGTCTTCACTTCAGAGCAGTTTTTAGGTACTGTACCTTTAACATGAGTGAAGAGATAATAAATAAGAAAAGAATGAATGGACTGCAGACTTTGATCATGTCTCCCAGCACCCAGAAAAGACTTCCCCAGTCCTGGTAGATCTTTAGCTGTTTTTCAACCTTCACACCCTTTTTTCCCCACAGAGTCAAGACTTTATCGAGGCCCTGAGCCCTATCCGTCTGCATTTTATTTCTAATCCAAAGTGTCCTTAGAGCAAGATGCTAAATCCCTGCCAGCTCTGGAGGCCTTAACTCTGACCTCTGCCTGAGCAGACATACTGTACTTAACGCTTCATGCTCAGCATCAGGGAAACACAAATGAGTAGCACGTGCCCTCCAAAGCGCTATGGCGGGATCGCATATGTTTATAGTAGGCTAAGGCTGGATATTTTGACAATCAAAGCCCTAACACTGGTATTTCCTTCAAAACACCTGCAAGGGGATGTGAAACTGAATTTGAAGCAACATTCAAGCTGGGTGACACTGACATTTTCCAACAATACCGACACAAATGTCATGCTTTCAGGTAAGAACGCAGCTCCCATTGGGACACCCCCGTCTAACACTGGTTAAATGCACTGGTCACGGTTTCCAAAGATTTTTATGTCACTGAGCCCCAAAATACACGCATATTAGACCATGGAGCCCTAATTGAGATGATTTTTGTGCTACGGAATCCCCTCTGAGACAGTTTTTGTTGTTGGATTTGGAAAAAAAAAAACAATTTGGCCAAACCAATTAAGCTCGGATCACTATCACTTAGAATCACAACTGATGTCCTTACACATTCCCTTCTAACTTGCAGAAAACAAAGTTTGAAAACTAGTGCACTGACACTGTCACTGCCACTCACATGCCGTAAAGGAAGGATTTTGTTTTAAAATGATGCATATCTACTCAGGGAAAAGTGTGCTCCCTGAAATCCAGGTTAATATCTCAAAAGTGCTGCAATATTTCAAAATTATTTCATAAGCAAACGTCTCATTTTCAGCACTAGCACCCAAAAAATCCATTACTTTCACGACAGCAGTGATGCAGTGATAGCATCCAGCATTTTTTTTTTTTTTTTTCAGTTGCTAGATCAGCTTGGAATAATGTCTCCTTGCTACATAAAGTGATGTTGGACAGACACTCAGCACAAGGTAAATCCATAGGATTCCTCCACAGAGGCTTGCTGAGCTGCACCATCAGCACCGCTGCTGATGTTGTGATGTTATTCCAGGGTCTTGACCTTCTTACGATCATCATAGAGGATTTACAGCCATCTGCTGCAGGAAGTTCTTCTTTCTTCCTCGGCATTTCTCTGCATGCGTGTGTGTGTGTGTGTGTGTGTGTGTGTGTGTGTGTGTGTGTGTGTGTGTGTTGGGGGGGGTTATCTATACACTCTTGTGCTCCCTTACTGTCCCCCTCTCATTATTCCTGTCACTTCTCCGTCTTTTCTATAGCATTTTTCCCCTCTCTCTCAGTCTATCTATCTCACTGCCTTTCTCCTCTCTCACACACACACTGTGATAATTCCCCACAGTAAGAAAAAGGTCAGATTTAAAGGCAAAGAGCTGAAAGTGTTTTTTTTTCCCCCTCTCTCTCTCTCTCTCTCTGTTGGGAAAGCGAGAGAGTAAGAGAGAGAGAAAGAACGGTCTCGCTTGATCTTGGGTTTGAAATATCACTGCTTAACTGCATCTTCTATAGTTTGCCAAGGCTTATGATCCATCAAATATTAATGTCAAACAATATTGCACAAAACAGCAATGAAATGCAATAAAAACAAGACAAAAAATTACCTTGTGAGGTAATGCTACATGACACAATCATAAGCAACCATAAATCACAATGTCAGGCTTGCTGCTGCGGCTGTGTGTGTGTGTGTGTGTGTGTGTGTGTGGAGAGAGAGAGAGAGAGAGAGAGAGAGAGATAAAAGGAGTAAGGGAGAGAGCCAGACTCAGTCCTGTTCAAATATAAAGGCAGTGGCCGACTATAGAATGAAAGTTATAAAATATACATAAGAATCGTACAGCTATAGCCTTGAAAAGAAGACTTGCATAACAGAGTGGAAGAGGAGAAAAATATAAAGAAAAGGTTGGAAGGAGGTATAGAGGGAAGGGAGAAGGATAAAGGAAGGGTGCAAGGAGAAAAGGTGAGACAGATGAATGGACGGAGTGCAGGAATGAATAAATGAATGGCAGATGAAGGAAGGATGGGAGGAATACAGGAAGGAAGGAGGGAAGGAGAGATCTAATGAGCGGAGCAATAAATTAAGGCATAAAGGAGGAAGTAAGTAGAGGGATACAGGAATGAAAAGATGCAAGGAGGGAGGAAGGCAAAGATGGAAGGAATGCATGACTGACTGAATGACAAATGGACTGCTGAAAGGGGAGAATGGAAGGAGAGCAGGAATAAATGAGGAAAGGAAGGAGGAAATTCATTCATTCTTGCCTACTTTGTTCATTGCAGTGTATACAAATTAAAAGAAAATGCATAATTATGCAAACAAGGGGAAGGTGTTATTTGCTGTGTGTCGGGGTTATAGAATATAATGTCACTGGTTGGTTGTTTTGTGTAAGTTACTGCCTGTGTGTGCATGTGTGTGTGTGTGTGTGTGTGTGTGTGCATAGATACAGGTATAGACACGCATACATATACAGTATATGTACTGACACATATACATACATGATGACATTTGTTAGCGTATGTAATTGATGAATAGATGAATAGTACTCCTTAATGAAGGAGTGAATGAATGATTGCTGTACTATATGAGTAACTAATGAATGAAGGCGTAGTACATGAACGAATGAAGGGATGAATCACACCATATATGGGCCATGTCTTCTCTTCTGAGGTCACAGATCTCCAGCAAGACTCAGCACAACACATCTCAGCGCAACAGCTGAACATTATGCAAACCAAACCAACGCATTATGATGTAATACAATACTATTCAATTAATATTTTATTCCCGTGCCTTTGAGCAAAGTCTCTGGTTTGACCCAAATCATTTGACTTGTTAGCTTGTTATTAATGTCAACCGACGACCTGCCCGCTATTACTTTTGATGTTACACTCAATTATGTAATATCATGTAATATTAAGCAGGACAATAATCTGATATAATACAATACAAAATGATTATGATGTAATAAAAAGAAATGCACAACAGTCATCCAGTAAAACGCCTTACAAAACAGTTTCGAATAAAGATAGAGGATGGCATAATACAAAACACAGGTATTTATACTTCAGAGGGTCGTTATTGTAAACCCCCATTCCCCATACACCCACCCCCACACACACTCACACACACACACACATGCACATCTATCCTGCACTAATAAACAACTGCAGGATTTGCCAAACAATTTGCCTTGACCAACAATACAGCAAGAGTGAGACAAGTGAGTAACAAGCGTGGGCGCTCCACCGCTGGTGCGCCGCTGACTTGGTGCATGCCATGAAAAGCAAGTAGTGGGAGACAGGAATCTATACAATTTGGCCTGAGGGTGGTGCTAGGGGAAAGGCCATGAGGAAACTAAAACTGACAGGGTTCATCCCCAGAGGAGCATGGATGTGCTTTCCAAATTTAATGGCAATCTGCCCAGTACATCAAATTTTATATTTTGACCTGAGGTTGGCGCCAGAGGCAAGGTCATACAGTCACCTGAATCAAGAGAAATTTTCGTTTGGGGAGTACACATTACATTTTGTGATATCATGTGTAGAAAGCTGTCAGTGAAGCGTGAGGGTGGCACTGGAGGAAGAGTGATGAGTCCACAAAACTGACAGGGTTGATGTTCTGGGGAGCATGCATGTGCTGACCAAATTTGCCCAAGAGATTAGAGGGATTGGAAGGGACAGTTCATAGATAGATAGATAGATAGATAGATAGATAGATAGACAGGACATCTCCCTCTCATTGTTACTGAGTGCTGGATACTGGCTGGATGCTCCAAATGCTAACTGTTAGCCTCCTGCCATTGAGGTGGACTTCCCCCCAGCTAACAGTCTCAACTGCCTCAATCCATTCAAATTGTTAATCAAAGGAAGTTAGAGTCTGATGATGTGGAGCAGAATTTTTACAGCCCCAAATGGCTTAAAATAATAAGAATAATGCTTCCTTAACATTATTAATGTGACTAATGTTTTCTTGTGCAGTCTGAGCTCCCTGCACTTGCCACAGCATTACTTGTCAGCTATTTTTTAGTACTCCAGAGGAAGTTATTTTTGTCCTCCAACATATGTTACAATGAAGAAGACAAATGACAGCAAACTCAAGCAATCCACTTCGATGTCTGTGGTGGCTGCTGCTCTGCGATGCAGTGATACAGGAGGAGCAGAAGTCACCAGATCTTTCTCGATGTTGATAACAGGAAAAATACAGTTATAAATAATAATAACAAGTGAAGCAAAAGTATAATGTGTGCACTCAAAAGTGCATTTTAATTTGGGTAAGTGACACTTGTCAACTGATTTTAAATCTCCTTTGAGCGAATTGAGGCAGTTATTTTTTCAGAATATTAGCTGGGGGGAAGTCCATCTCAATGGCAGGAGGCTAACAGTTAGCATTTGGAGCATCCAGTCAGTATCCAGCACTCAGTAACAATGAGAGGAAGATAGCACCACTACTGTCCTACAGAACAACTCAAGGGGAGGTGAAATAATCTGTTTTTAAAAATGGGTGAACTATCCCTTTAAGTGTTGAACAAATGGACAGACAGCACCATCCTTTGGCCTCGCCTGCCAGTCAGGCAAAACACAGGTCTTCTGCGATACAAAACCAAGGGTGATGATACATTAAGGGTTTAATGAGGCACCTTTAAACTGTGCTGACAGTCTGGAGCTGTTTATGAGGAAATCCAGTTTGTTCTGGAGAACCACGGCTGTCTGCCGGTGCCTGTCTCACTCTAACTACCTCCACTAAGTAAATATGTGATATAACAATATTGCAGAGGTCAGTGAGCTGCAGAGGAGAGGCACTGTGGTGTGGATGCCAGAACTACACTGCCCTAAAGAGAGACAGAGGCAGTAATTTGAATTTTGGCAAAAATTACATGCAGTCATTTTAATAATGTTATGTTAGCATGAAGCCAGAGGAGGATAAGAAGATCAAAACAAGCCTTTACTATGTGATCAAATCACAATTTCAGTGATCCCACGCTGTTCCATGCATTTTTATGTTCTGTTTTTCCCTTCTTAGCCTCAACAATATTAGGTTTTTAAATAGCACCTTTTATACATGCAGAATTTAAAAAACATATATGAAAATGTATTATAATGTAGTACAGGTGCATGTGGAAATATCAAGATGTGAGTGCAGGATGTGAATGCAGTAGCAGCTGATGTAGAGGGCAGGGTGAACAGTGGTCATCACAGAAGTGCTTAACCTGCAGCTCTGCTTTAGCAGTACTGTATACAGTAGTAGAAGTCCACTAATCTGTATACATCCTGTATTAATCTGTATTTAAGTCCATTTAAATGACTTTGCTGTTATGAAATTATTTCATATTCACTGTCCCTGACCTTTGTGTATGTGTTCTTGGCTGCTCAGAAAGAATGCTCTGGGATTTTGGTTTTGTTTTTCTCTGTTTTTTTTTTGTTTTTTTTTTTCCCATAATTCCTCTGTGATGGAGCGGCAGTGCAGCAGGGTTGTAAAAAGTGAGTCGTCTGCGGCAGCCTTGTCCTGCTGTTTGAAAAGCCCCAGTTGCACTGTTGTGTCAGAGCACCATTCAGATTCTGCTCTCCTGTGGCCCACTGTCTCAACGCTCCCCCTGCATCTGAAATCAGTTAGTGGGACAGGTTTTTTTTTTTTTTTTTTTTTTTTTTTTTTTTGGCCAAAGAGCGAGATGACACCTGCAGGGCTTTAATAGGAACTGACATTGTCCCACAACTTGTCCATCCACTTCCTGATCCCTCTGACTAGAATGAATTACAAAATTGGGAAACAATTTCATCTCTCTCTCTCTCTCTCTCTCTCTCTCTCTCTCTCTCTCTCTCTCTCTCTCTCCCTCTCGCTCTCTCTCTCTTCGTCTCAGATGTTTGCAGCTATTTCCCGGCAAAATGACATTAACCACTGTAATTACTTTGTGTCACATGCTGGCTGCTTGTTTTCATTGCTGTAATGGTGCCCTTAATTGTCATGTTGCTTGCTGCCAACAACTGTTTGCATGCAGTGGTGGAAGAAGAACTAGGAACTCCTATTCAACTACAAGAACTGTGCCGGTTGTTTTGTGCTTGATGCATAATCGCATGTGCAGCTGTTACAACTGTAACAGCTGCAGACATGCCTTCCGTATGGTGGGCTGTCACTGGACTGCGCACATCTGAAATTTTATAAATGGATGTGCAGACTTCTGTGGGTAAAAAATGAAGTATGTATTGTATGTGCTGTATATGTGATGTACTGTAGACACTGCCCTCTACAGTTTGGGAGAATATTGATTTGCCTGAAGGAGAAAGCCACACACAGGATAAAAGCTCCTCCTGATTCCACAATAAGCCATGTCTGTGTGACCACTCATGCGGAAAGTATAATTCAGCCTTTACTTTGTTGAAATGTCACTTAAGTAGAAGCACCAGTGTTAAAATATCCCTGAGTAAAAGCAAAGTTACTGAGCTACTTTTCAAAAACAAGAACACTGGGAATTCTTTTAATGGAAACATTTAGAAATTACAAGATAACAAGTAACAAAGTGCAAGTCTCGCCTCTGCTGCCTGGCTGTTCACTGTGAAGGCTCCACAGCCGGTCATGGGTGTAGTCTCTACAGTGCCTATAAAATATGTATTCCACAAAGGATATGATTTCAGATGAACCTAACAGCAACACAAAAGTGTGAGACTAAAACTACTGACTTTAAAAATAGGTTAAAAAGTACTCTTGTAGGGAAGTACCATCCAGTTTAGACATGGGCCACTTTGCTGTCTTTTCACATTTTTGTGTTTTCTGTTGCCGTTTCTTTCCCCCTCCTTTCCCTCAACTCCCCATCGAGAAGCCTTTTACCTCTTGCCAGGCCTTCGCATCTCCTCTTAACCAAGAACAATCACACCAAGTCACATAGGCTACTGGCAGTAATCAGCTTAAAGGGAGAGTTCACCCATTTTATAAAACGTGCTATTACTTCACTTTCCCCCCAGCTGTGAAGTAGTTCAGTCGTGGCGCTATCTTCCCCTCATTGTTACTGAGTGCTCGGGGGGAAGTGAAATAATACATTTTTCAAAAAGCGTGAACTATCCCTTTAAACTCCAGGCAAAGACGCAATTGATTAGTGTGCATGAAAGTGCACTTTTCGGCCTTCCTGATTTAATAAAGGTTAAATGAAAAATAAATAGCTGAAAGGTGATGGGTTCAATCTTCAAGCAGCCAAGGCGTCCATCAGCCGCAGTCAGCGCTCCTGCTCATTAGCGCTGCTAAATGCCTTAATATGAAACCGAAACTGTGAGGCTGCTAATAGCCCCCCAGCCCCCAAATGTAGTTGTCAACACTGTGTTCCTGGCAAGCCCCTCTCCTTAGCTCTGCTGTATTAGCGAGTAATGAATTCATGAGGATTTTTAACGATGGTGAACACATCTCCTCACCGGGCACGTGCCCATTTATTACAGCGGCCCGGAGGCGGCCAGAGAAATAAGAACAAATAGCGGCGATGCTGTAATCACAGCGAGCATTAACTTTAATGTCGTTACGGCGGTGAGTAATTGCGGGGAAAATGTAACGAGCGGCCATCAGCTGTGGAGAGTGTGGATGTGTAATGATGTTAGCAGATTATTGAGATTGAGTATCATAACTGCAACTTCATTCTCTCTCTCTCTCTCTCTCTCTCTCTCTCTCCCTCCTTACCGATGCACTTTTTCTCTTACCTCGCCCTCTGTCTTTTGTCTCACCTCCTGTCTCTCTCTCTCTCCCCCCTCCCGCCCCCTGCCTGTCTCATTGTGCTGATCTCACTCTCTTCATCTCTCTCTCTCTCTCTATCCCTCCTTCAGCTCCATTTAAAATTGCTCATATCTCTTCTTCTGCGTGGGAGGAATTTGGTTTCTTCCTCCTCCTCCTCCTCCCTCTCTCTATTTCTCCCTCTTTTTTCTCTTCTCCTTCTCTCCAGTGGCCCTATGAGTTTCTGCAAGGGTGTGTGTGTGTGTGTGTGTGTGTGTGTCAGAGAGAGAGAGAGAGAGAGAGATGGGAAGGCATCGACAGAGTCAGAGACATTAAGCATTAAGAATATGAGAAAGGGATAGACAGAAATAGAGAAATTGCATGACAAAGAGAAAGGGGAGAGAAAGGGGGAGGGGGGGAGAGAAATATATGGATCAGAGCAGAAAGAGAGGGAGAGAGAAAGAGTGAGGGAGAGAGAGAGAGAGAGTGAGAGAGAGAAAGAGAGAGAGGGAGAGGGAGAGGGAAAGAGGCAGAGGCTCCTCTGATCACTAACTTGGTGTCCTACTTACTCCGACTGCAGCACACCCAAATAACAACCCTGAGCTGTGATGTTATATACCCAAAACACACAGACACAGAAATAACCACTTACACACACACACACACACACGCACACACACACACAGGCAATAACTTACACAAAACAACCAACAGATCCTGTAACCCCGACACACAGCAAATAACACCTTCACAGCCTATACATAAATAGTCCACATAGCAACACCACCAAGAGGTGGGACATTCATACCAGGCGTTGTGTGAGCACAGCGAAGGTCTGTGTATTTTTACTTCCTTTATTTTATTTTATTTATTCATTTATTTATTTTTCCCTCAGGTGGGCAATCCGCCTCTGTCTAACAGGGGCAGAGGGAGCAGTGGAAATCAGGGGAGGCAGACAAGACATACCCACTATCAACTAGCACATAATGATGCAGACCGGCCTAAAAGTTCAATAAAAAAAAAAAAAAAAAGAAAAAGCTTCTGTTAAAAAACACAGTACCAAGCTAACAAGCATCAGAATTTAGGAGAAGTTCGACCCGAACAAGCACAGCATTTCCAGCGCGTAATGTTGCTGCGCGGTGGAAATCTCGTATTAAAACAGCTTTTCGGAAACTGATCTGAAGATGCTCAGGTCCCGATTGGACAAAATGATGCGGACGGCACCACGCCTTTCATTCTGGCGCCGTATTTACTCGGGTTTGAAACGGCAGTGCAGGCAATTATCCGCTGTCAAAACTGTCTGCCGGGGAATTACAGTCCAGCAGCTCGCCCTCTTCCACAGCACACGAGTCTAACTGTTTTATTAAACTTTGTGTTGGCCGGGCTGGTCATTTGGAACAAGGTGAAGAGTAAATGCAGCATGGCTCCTCTAAACACCGACACTGCGGACTGTGTGTATGTTTTTGCCTCAGAAAATGAAAGTGTTGGCACATCCGGCAGGTGGAGAGGAGCCGACTGTGTGTGAATGTGACTTGTGCTTATGTGAGCTGCAGGCAGCGTAGATGTTTGGTGATATTCAGTTTTTTTTTGTTTGTTTTTTTTTTAAAGATTATTTTTTTATTTTTGGCATTTCAGTCGAGAGAGAGGAGAGGCAGGGGACGACATGCAGCAAAGGGCCCGAGGTCAGATTCAAACCCAGGATGCTGTGATCAGGACCCGGCCCCAACATGCAGCCAGTGAGCCACCGGGACGCCCTTGGCAATATTCAGCTTTAGTACTGTCGTTGTCGTGTGCATGTCTGCTAGAGGACTTTCTGAGTCTTCACAGTGTTTTGGTTGTTTGGTTTTTTTTTTCACCTTTACACACCAAGAGATGATACCATTTTTACCTTCCTGACACCTGAACTTGTGGTGTGAAGATATGAGCCAACACCCAGTGCCTATCCAATAACACTGCATAAAAAGAACACTTAACAGCTGTATACTACACTAAGCATATATGGATGCTATAATATTCAACTAGAATGTGGATCAGGCTGCATATTTTTACTGTGCACACTGTCGTTTTACTGGTGGGATTTTCCCGTGTAAAATGTTGCCAAAAAACATGTTTGTATAGTGGACTGCTGTCCACTGACTTAAGAAATAGTGAAGGCATTTTTTTTTTTTTTACGGTGGTGAAACGTCAGTCTCTGCACTATTTTAACCCCCACTGGGACATTTCTTACAGTGTTTGTTTTTCTCATGTGTCCGATCTATGGGCTGTTGACTTGCAGTGGGTAAATTCAGCCCAAAGAAAAGCCACAATGCACATCAGGATTTTTTTTCACCCGTGATCAGGGGGAACACAGCCACAATAGGATAAAAAAAAAGAAAGTGAACTACATTACAAATGTTAAATATGCAGCATCTTACCTCAGACTAATATCAACAGCAAAAGCAAAAGCCCTGGGAAATGTCACAAATCTATCTTTGTTCTCTGGATTTTTGGCACACAGGAGCTTGTATTTCAAAAATGGTGGGGAAAGAACATTTGTTATATCAATTATATTGTCCACTGACTGCAAACTACAGGCTCAAGCTGCACTGTTCAGTGATATTAATGGATGGGACTGGTTATCAGTGGATGCTGATACTTAGAGTTTCTCACTGAGTGTCAGTTCCGGCGTTGAAAAAGTGAGACTGACTCTGTGGCATCTGTTACCTCACTAGGAAGACGCCTGATTATCCTGAGGTGGAAATGTCCTTCACCTCCTCACATTCCTCATGGATAATGGACATCTGTCACTTTGTTAAATTGGAAAAAATGTATTCCATTAATGGTTCACTTGCTAAATTCCAAAAAACAGGGGGATCTTTTTTCTTCTTCTTTTTTTTTTTTTTTTTGCATATACTGAGAGGTTTGTGTGTTGCTGTTCAGAGTAACAGTCTTAACTGTTAAATTCAAACTACTTCACTGTACCTCTTGATATGGAATGTCGTGTATTTATGTACTTATTTCTCTGTCTTGTCAATCTTATATCTGCATTTCATGTCTTATTTATTTCAGTTAGTATGATTTTTCTTGATATTGATTGTGATATTTCTGTTAGTGTCTACATGTTCTGTTTTTTTTTTTTTTTGTATGAGGGTTATACTTGTGACAGCATTGTAACTTGAACAGTAAATCTTACTTTTCTGACATCAGTGTGCAGTTGAAAATCAAAGACACAAATCTTGCAACCTCAGTCTGTTGCTACGACTGGAGCAGCTGGGGCTGAAGCTGCATGGTCTGCTCAAGGGCAGGTGCTTCATGGCAGGAAGAGGTTTTTCACCTCCCACGCCCAGAATGAAACTACTTCAAGGCAACGAGCCCACTTAGTGATGTTACAAGAACCACCAATGACATAATTCAACTATTGGCTTTATTCCCATGACTGTGTTTAGATGTGTGTTCTAGAGCTACTGTGTTTGGATTCATGCTTACATGAGACGTAACACACCGTCACTGCCTCATGACGTCCCAGCGCCGCGTCACATGTCCCCGTTTCCTTGCAGCCTTCAACCTACTTTCTGTTTAGCTGCTGCCTGGTTTACCCCGCTGGCTCTTTACTTGCAAATCTTGCAAAATATTGTGCTTTAAAGATGTTCTTTTTATAGCTATGCATTAAACAAGCAGATTCAACATGAGCATGTGTCATCAAGCATTTGTGTCGCAAGCTGCCACAAGAACTCCAATAGGAGGTTATTGTTTTATTAAAGCAAAATTAGACTTTGGTGTTGGGTTTTATAGTACCTGGATGTGACATGAGTGCACATGGTGCTGAAATCTCCTCATTAGCTCCGTGCTCCCCTGGACCTGCAGCACTGGATTTGTGTGCCTGCATTCATTTGTATAGCAAAACAACTCTCAAAATCACACTTTTAGTTACATAAACAAAGCAAGCAAAGTAGATTATGCCAAAATAAGAAAACGACAAGTCCTGGTACCCATTTTTAAATGTCTCTATTCTTGTTTTTTTTTTTTCCTATTTGATTTGACAGTAGATCTGACAGGTAGCATCTGTAGGAAACTAATGCTTAGTAATCTTGCGCCAGGAAGAATTGACCTGATAGCACTGTCACAAATAAATGTAATTACACAGGAAAAAAAATAAAGCTGGGAATTATTGCTTTTGATATTGGCACAGTCTGCGTTGTCACATTGGTTTGTGTGCTAAAAGTGTCATTTTGGGAGCGATTAGCAGCCCAAGGGAGCACAGAGCAGCTAATGAGGATATCTCACCACCATAAGGACTCATATGACACCCAGATAACTATACAACACAACATTCTAAATTTTTCTTTAAGGAGTATTTATGGCTAAAATGTCCTTCAATAACCTGACCAAAAGCAGAGGACTCATCTTAATCAAAGACGTGCTTACTCCGACTATGTAAACGCAGCTGATCTCTTGTTGTGAGTCCACAAACTGAGCTCCTAAAGTCAAAATGCAAAGACAAGCATGTATTCATGTATTCTTTTCCTCAATTCTCTCTCTCTTTGCCCCCACCATTCTCTCTCTCTCTCTCTCTCTCTCTCTCTCTGCTTGTTAAATTTTACACTAATCGTCTTCTGGCTGTGGCCGCCCTAAAGGGACCGTGAGGTAGACGGGCTGAATCCCCTGAGCTCTCTCTTTCCTCCTCCTCATCCTCTCTTATCTCCAGCACACTCCTCCCCCTCTCTCACTGAAGAAGTAATGGAGACACACACACACATGGCAGGAGCTGGTTTAGAGATCTAACAAAGAGAAAGGTCAGGTCCCCAGAGCTCCCCCATTTCTCCTCCTGCTCTCTGCACCTCTCCCCACTTCCTCACTGTGGTAACAGTAGTGGATCAGCAGGCAGCCAGCAGCCTTACATCAGTTTGATCACTTCAGTGAGAAAAAAAAAAAGAGCAGTCACACCGGTGGAAGGACATGCACACAGCAGAAAAGCAGCAGCGATGTAGTATATATTCTTGATTGGGCCTGATATTTCAAACCTGACCCAACCATTGCTGAGAAAATGCTGCTCGATTATGAGGAGTGCCAGCAACAGAGTCAATAAACCCCAACATTTATACTGCAGAAAATGTATCTTCTGGTTACTCATTACGTGCAGTTTACATAGCGCCTGCCACCCTCACATTAAAATGGATGGGTAGCTGGAAAATCTCATTTAACATTAGGCTGTATCAGTTCAAATCCATCAAACTCAATCCAAAATTAAATTTAAACGCCTCGTCAATTAATTGTTTCATCCATCTGTGCCTTGAAGCCACATTTTTAGCCTTATTAAACTTTGCTCCGTCTTGGTTCAGTTGTTTTCTTTACAGTGTGTTGACATGCAGCGTCAAACTGTCCACTTTTCACACAGCACAGCAAGCTTTGATGTGGACTAGTACATGTGGCATGTCACGCCAGTATAGCTTACATACTGGGCTACATATCCAATATCCATTAAAGGTTACAAACAACTAGGAAAAATATTAAATCTGAAACCTGAGGCTAAAACTCTGAACTCAGCCCGTGCACTTGAAACTGAGTGCTGGACACTGGCTGGATGCTCCAGATGCTTGGACTTCTGGTGGACTTCCCCCCGGCTAACAGTCTTAAAAAGAGCTGCTTTAATACACTCAAATTTTAGATAAACAAAGTTTGAGTTTGATGATGTGAAGCAGATTTTTTTTTTTTACAGTGGCATAAGGGCATAAAAATGTTGACCATTTACAGAGGAAAAATAAAGGTAGAACTACAGGGTGACCCAAAAAAACACGGGAATTTTTGAAGTGCGTATTGGCAGACATGAGCAAGTGGCAGCACAATTTTTAAAAATTGAAAATTCCATCATTGTTTCTTAAATGGCATGTTTTCAGGTTTCAATTACTATGAATAAAATATTTTTCTTCCATCACTCTTGGTTTTATTGGATTGTTAAAAAGTTCCCGTTTTTTTGGGTCACCCTGTATTTTCTTGTCCTCAGATGAATCTGGTGGTGGATTTATTGCCAAACCTCAAGATAAAGCAATTACTGCACTTGAATAATTATTTCATAGGTAAAGTGGACGGTGTGATACCAGAAGCAGGTGATTAAAGTGGTTATTTTTCAGAATGTTAGCTGGGGGGAAGTCCTCGTCAATGGCAGGAGGCTAACAGTTAGCATTTGGAGCATCCAGCCAGTATCCAGCACTCAGTAACAATGAGAGCAAGATAGCACCACTACTTCCCCGTGAACTATCCCTTTAAATTGGAATTGAAATGCATCAAGTCACTCTGATAGTGTTTACACATCATGTCTTTGTTCCACGTCTATTTGGATTCATAAAGGAAGTTTATTTCTGTTTATGTAGTCGCTGTACGTGGATTGGAGATGCACCGCATTTATACTTTGTGTTTAATGTGGAAAAAAATACCAGCCTGGTTCCAGACCCGCGAATCACACGTTCACTTTAAAAGCTTCCAGCGACTCTGCAGCATCATCAATCACAATCACATTCACCTTCATTCATCTGAAGATGGAAAAGGAGTGTAACGAGTTGACAATTCAGTCTCGACATCAGGCAAGAAAAATACAGACGTTTACTCATTTAGCTCAGGCAATGACTCTCCAGCTCGGTTCACACTACTTGGAGCAAAGTTACAACTATGTCATCCAGTTTGCCTGTTTCTGATGAGCCCTGCTGCATTCGAGACTCTAATTTCCTTACCTTTTTGTTTCTTTTTTTTTTTTTTTTTTTTTTGGCCTTTTGTCTCAACATAGGTTATGAACAATAGCAGACACGCGCACACACTTTGCCCTGTACTAACCCCTTATTGAAGTTCTCGTTAAAAGAACAGTCACACTCTCACGCAGCAGGAGAACGGAAAGAAAAGGTCAGTCAGCTGTCTGGCTGCTGCTCGGCTTCGTCTGTTATCTCACAGATGTGGGGAGAACAAGAGAGAGGGGGGGATGAGGAGAGCAGCTCTGAGGCCAGGGAGGAAAATAACTCCAACAGCCTCAAGATGTCACTGCCATTCATTCTCATTTAGCTGTATCCTAGATCTCAATGGCAAGTCTTTTAACTCTTTGAAACCCAAGTTTCAAAGAGTTATTTTGACAAGATTTTGCTCATTTGGCAATTTTCTTGTAACTTTTACTAATTTCTTGCACATTTTCAGGTCACTTCTTAGTCATTTGCTCATTACCTTTCTTCTCATGTGTCTGAAAGAAAAGCAAAGTGAATTTGTGCAATCTTAAGTGTGGTTTGCAAAGGTCCAAGGGTGTGGAATGAGCTTGATATCACTATAAATGTTTCATTCTCCGTGTCTGTTTTCAAGGAGTTTAAAGCAGCTGTTGCCACTAAAATATGCTTAAGCTTGAATACCTTGATCAGCTGGGGACTTGTAAACTATTTACTCTACTCTGAAAACCACTTAAACTCTACTGTTATTCCCACTTGCCATATTTGTCTAATTATTGTATCTTACATATTTAAAATAACTGTTATATTTTCCTATATTTAGACTGATGCAATAATGGACCATTGTACAGTACATTTTAGAGTTTCTGGTTAGAAACCCTAAAATCTAAATGTATTTTTTCAAATGTAGCATTGGTTAACTTTTATTTTAAATGCTATCATCTTAAATTCTGGGACCTTATACTCCAGCTTCATAAATTTTAAAGTAATTGAGAATAAAGAATTGAACTGAACTGAATAGTTGCAGACAGGTTGTGCTGTCATGTTTTACTCCTTGAGCGAATGCAAAACAGTCCCTCAAAGGTTTTACACATTTACACAACTCCATCATTCACACTACACTGTGCCGTTCTCCAGATCAACACACAGGCCGGATTTCAGAAAGTGTTACACAGATCAAACATGCAAATCCTAATGAACAAGGTCATAAGGTTGTACAATGCATCATGAAAAATTCAGGACTGTCCCGAATCACAAGCAGTTGTCCAAAATCTCAAATCCTGTCCTGTTTGTCCTGAAAATTAGACTAGACCCAAATTTTCATTAGGTATAGCCTAATAAAACATTAAATACGGTGTTGCCCACATACAGCCACTGTTATGTCTGTAGCCTATATGAATTATGGCTGAATTACAGCCACAAAGTAACACGTGGATGCTCTTTTTCCGTTTGTTTTCTGGTGATGAAGACAGTAGAAGCTGCAGCTGTGAGAACAGTGTTTTCACGTGTTTTACTGTTTCTGTTACTGTCCATTGACACTGAATGTAATGTACTGGAGGCCACGCCCACCATGACCACATGACCACACCCACCTCCTATTTACATGAGGCTGCAGCAGCTCTACAGCACTGTTTTGAATGCACAGACTGGCAGATGTTCAAAGATGCTGCTACCCAGGAGAACCACATCGACCTTGTAGACTACACAAATGTGCTGATGATGTGAGAAATGTCATGTTTAATGAATCAGTTAAGAGGGAACCACATTTTAATTTCGTTATACAACCTGTTGTATAATGACGAATAAACTTCCTTGTATTCCTTGTATTCCTCCTATTCACATGTCCACATGTTTGGTCAGCCTACACCATGCACGTCTTAAGGTTGAGTGTCATTTGTTTGATCCGTGCATTTCTCTTATTTTGCCATTCTCTCCCACCTCACTGGAGGCAGAGCTAGTCAAACTGCACAGTGGAGCTGACAGTCACCCCGATATCATGCCAAAGCGTGCTGTAGATCCACCGGTCCACCAGGGGAAAGCATGTTAGTGTCACATTTTGTCGGCTAGCAATGTTAGCAAGCGAGCAAATATTAGCAAACAAGTTAAAGACAAACTCTGGTTTTGCTTGGACTTCGATTGAACCCAGGACGCTTGCAGTACAGTCTGTGTGTTTGACCCCTCCACCACTTCGCCTTCCACCTTACATGGACGTCACGTTATTCCTGCTTTATCAATAGTGCATTTTTCATGCAAAATGGAGGTTGAAAATGATGCAAAACGTGACACTGACACACTTTCCTGTGGTGGACTGGCGGGTCTAGTCCATGCTTTGCCTTGATAGTGGGCTGTAACAGTGGTCTTGGACATGGAATTCTCCATTTCTGAGATGTTCAAAGTGATTTTCAAGGGCAAAATCAAACTTTTCAGCATCACCTGTATCTGTTTTGCAATCACTCAGGGAGAAGACCGTCCTCGGCCTCATCAAGGTCTCGAACAGGTCACTCTCAGCTTCAACATGCAACTGAATCCAAACAAATGACAGTGATGCCTCGAGGTCGCTCAGGCCAAGAGGAAGAGCAAGATGGAGGGAGGGAGAATGGGGATGGAGGCAAGATGTCCAATGAGAGGGATAACGAGAGAGAGAGGGAGGGAGAAGGGTGACTGGAGAGGAGTGGAGGACAAGATGCTGGAAGAAAAGAGACTGTTGTAAAACTACATAAATAAAAATGCACCAAAAAAAAAAAAACAGAGAGAGGACGTGAGGGAAAAGTGGACTGGCCAAGGAAGAGGAGGAGGAGCAGGAGAAGACAGGAGCCGGAAGGGCAGAGGAGATGAAGAGCGAGAGGAGAGGCAGAGGGAGGGGTGAAAGAGGTAACAGAAGGCAAAGACACAGCCAGACACACATGTAATCAAATATACATAAGAAGTATACGATGAACCTAATGCCCTTAAAGGCTGCTGCAAAGAAAGCCAGGGAGAGCTAGAGAGAAATGAAAGAGAGGAACGAGAGCGAGTGGATGAGTGAGGAAAGGAGTAAGCAAGAGAGTTAATTAAAAAAAAAAAGTGAAAATGCAAAGTGACACACCCATCCCAAGTTCGGAGCGCCATCCTGGTTTGCGATTGTTTGGAAATATACAATGCTCTCTGGGATTTTTTTTTTCCCTTCCTGCTGACTTCATTCCCACTTCGTTCCCGAAACAGCTGGAGGCAGACAGCCGTTCCTCCAGCGCTGGCACAGCACTACGACACAGTGAGGAGAGAGACGGAGCTGTGGAAGACTAGAAGGACGGCGAAGGAGCTGCAGTCAAAGTCGGGCTGCGCTTGGTGATGTGAAGAGCTTAATGTCAGGCGGAAATTTCCCAAAAGGCCTTTCTCACACACTTCACACACACTTCTTCAACTGGAATTAAAGCACTCTGTGTTTGAGTTTTGCTCCCAAATGCCGAAATGCGAAGGGTACCGCTTGAAAAATGTGACATTTAAAGTAAAACTCAACACAACTTAAATATTAATTAAGTTATTAGCTATCTTGGTCACTATTTTTGACAGGGTCTGACCAGGTTTTTCAAATATGGAGCTGTAAACATCAACAAGAAAAGAGAGAAAGAGAGAGAGAAAGACAGTGAGAGAGAGGGAGAAAGTTGCAGAGAAACAAGCAATGTTCATTTGTACACCATCGCTTCTCAAAATACACTGATTCATGGTGAAAAATATGCAAAACATTGGTTTGGACACCACCAATTTGTCCAAGATTAAATTCCCTGTCTCGGAAAATGTGTCATAATTGCTTCAGGTGCTTCATTACGGTGGAATTAATACAATTCTTGACGTGTCTATGTCTAATCACAAGGATTTGGTTGAATTCTAGCCTCTACAGGAAGGAACAAGGAAAGAACCAGGATGATGGAGGAAAAATTCAATCTTGCAGTATCAGAATTTTTCAAATTACACAACACAAGTGAGCAGCTCTGTGGAGCCTCAGTGGCAGAACTCTGCCCTGGAAGTTACCCAAAACTCCCCTGTTTCCTCATGGAGAGAAATTTCGGGCTTCCGCCTCTGCCTGCACTACGCAATATGTCTCCTCGGGGAAACACAGAGAATGAAAAAGGAAAGGTCAGCGAGATATGGTGCTTCATAGGCAAGATTCAATCGAGAGGCTTACTGAAATCATCAAAACAACCACAAAGACTTTGAAGAATCTACCACCACACAAGAGCGTACCTACATGTCTACCACCAGTTTCGGGAAAAGTCTGCTTTTTCAAACGCAGCCGAGAATAGGTGGATTGCACAGAGCACGCAATCATTTTGGTATTCTCTCTACTTACATCAGTTTTGGGTGAACAAGTTGAGTCATGACTCACAAGGGAATATCTGCTGCCTGTGCAGGCAAAAATAATCACACAGGCAAACTGAATGTCCGGGGACAGCTCTCGCTTGTCTTCAGTTCACCAGCCCACACAATGAATTCACCAACTTGTGTCACGTTAAAAGAAGACATTAACACAAATGGTGATTTGGTGTGGAAAATTCTCTAATGAATTCACATCAGACCAACTTGTTTCCAATGGAACCGTTAACAAGCTGCACTTTAGAGGAAACATTCACACGGATGACTTGACAGACCCCTGGGAAGATGGTGGGCAGGTCTTTTCAGGCTCACAATTAACCAAAGAAATAGCAAAAGCACATCAATCGGACAGTTGGGTGCCAGACATATGATAACGATAGGCAATGATAATCAAAAAGCATAAAGTCTGCACACTGATATAAATCTTGCTCCGACAGCTTAATGATCAGGTAAAGGTTTTGATACATAACGATCTTCAAACCTTCAGATTCTGAAGATCCTGATGGGATCAAAACGATCTGATCATTAAACTAGAGGAGCGAGATTTACTAAAGTGTGCAGACCACGGTTTTGAGACTTTATTAAATTGTCCGTTTTTCCATGATAATTGGAGCCCTTCTTCCAGGCTTTCTACTCTGTTCTGCTCGAGGAAAGCCTGAGAACGAGGTTACCTGGGAGCAGGTTTCCAACAAATTGTGCCGACCAGCTGTGTTCAAAAAATACAGCGGAGATTAGCGAGCTGTGACCACCAGATATACACCGAGTTCAGCTGGCATATGCTACATGTAGCAAGATAACAAGCTGCAAATGGCTCTCTTCCTCTATTCCTATAAAACTGCAACATTTTTTTTCACACTATCCCGACCTCCCCGAACATCTAGTCAGGTGTTGCACTGCACCAAGCAAGCCAGCTGTCTGAAACATCCATCTGCTTTACACCTACTCCAAATTCGGTCTATGTGAATTTTGTACCTGTAATCACTGTATTAAGCAACAGCTGCTCCTTCAGACTTTAAACAATGGATTCAGGCATTTATGTTCAAACTGAATTGAACTTTGGTGCGTTGGGTTGTATAGTTACCTGGGCATTGTAGGGGTCTACATGTTGGAGAAATATTATTTATTTTAGTTTCATCAGTTGCTCTGTGCTCCCCTGGGCTGCTAATCCACAATACTGCATTTGTATCTCTCCAATCACTTCCATAATGCTGCAAAACTGCTCCCAAAATAGCACATTTAGGACATAAGCAAATGCAAACACAGGAGATTACACTAATGTAAAAAAATAAATAAAAAAAAAAAAAAAAAAAAAAAGTCCTGATACCCATTTTTTGTGTAATTACATTTATTTTGAAAGTACAATTAGATCATTTCTTCCTGGTGCAAGCTTACTATGCTAAAATTTCCAGCAGATCCTACCTGCCAGATCTACTTTCATAGTATGTCAAAATAACAAGAAAAGAGATGTTAAATTTCTTAAAAGAAAAAAAAAAAAAAAAAAAAAGGGTACTGGGACTTGTTTTTCATATTGGCATAATCCACTTTGTTTGCATGTATTTATGTACTTAAAGTGTTATTTTGCATCCTTGTTTTGACATGCTGTTTAGCTAAAATGGAAAAAAAATCTGTCTGTAATCTGTCTCTATGTATGTATGTGTTTCAGTTATCTCGATAACCGCTCATCCAATCGACTTCCCACTTTCCAGGTGTATTGCTGAGGACCCAAGGAACCGCAGTGTCCAGTGTGAAGATGTTTGGATGAGTGGTTCTCCAGAGAGCTGCAAGCTACAATACCAGAGCTGAGGTAACTGGCCCTGTTTTGAATGGGCACTGCACTAGTGGAAGTCAGCGAGAGAGAACAGATAGAGATAGAAAGATCAAGAGATAGAAACACAGTACTATGGATTAGCAGTCCAGGGGAGCACAGAGCAACTAATGAGGAGATTTCACCACCATGTGGACTATAACAACCAGGTAACTATGCAACCCAACACTCTAGCAAAGTTCAGTTTTGCCTTCAGTCTTTCATATAAGAATCATGGAATCATGTAAGTAAGTGTGACTCTTAATGAACACACATTTGGGCTAATTTTAGCAAAAACTGATCACTCCCCCAACCCCACTTTTTGAGGATCTAGGTTAAACATTTTAGGCCAATCTGTGTTTTTTTTTTTTTTTTTGTTTTTTGTTTTTGGAGACCAATGACACTGATGCCTGTCTGGATGGCAGAGCAACCAGACCTGAGTCAAACAACATTTACACATCAAGCGTTGGTTTTGAAGCTGTTTGGAGCAGTAGAGGGATGATGGTCTATTACCTGGAACGAAGCTTCCCTGGACGACGTCCTTATACGCCCACCAACCCTCATGAAGCTTGGATGAAATAGGCTGAGCTGCAGGGAGACAGAGAGAGAGAGAGGGAGAGATTATTGCTCTGTAGTGGATAAAATGTCTTTGATTTTACCTTTTTCCTTGGTAATGTGCAGAATTGTCTGTGCCGTGCCAGTGAAGCGCCCACTGAATTAAATAGGAGAATGAGAGGAGGAATGAGAACAGGAGACAAAAAAGAGGATGAAGGGAAACAGAGACAGAGAAGTGTGAAAGAAAGAGTGTGGGGCAGAGGGACATTATGGAGATCAGCTGTTGGGAATCCTGCGATCAAGAGTTTGACTAATTTATCAGTTTGCCAATATATCCGGCCAATATTGGTCCAGTTTTATTAAACGTCGTGTCATCAATATAAAACACGATCAAGATTTTATTTCTTTTTATTTATCGTCCAATTATGTTTTCACTAAATTAATGAATGAATTAAATTAACATATATCCCACAGCGTGATGGATGGATCATCCCACGTTCAAGAGCTGCTCACCCTCAAACAATTTCATTATTGTGGGCTTCAGCTGAGAGTTTGCTCCCATAACATTCTACATGCTGTTTCAGAGGTTTTTCTGTCTTGGCAGAGATAAAATTCACAGATACATGAAAATAGTCAAATGTAGAAATGATAAGCCCTGCCACAAAACAACAACCGATATTGATGCAAATACAAAACATCAGTCCTATAATATCTGTATCAGCCCTAAAAAAGCCCTATCAGTGGAATCTTCCTCTTTACCACAGCAGCTTAACTAAGCCTGGCAGGTTCAGTGGCTCTGTAATAGGCAGCCATGACTTCTGGGTGAGCGCATCCCTCAGCCTGAACGGTGGATGGGCTGACACAGACGAGCTGACATGTTGACAGGGCTATCTGCAGCCTGCGGTGACCTGTTTACTGTCAGCCATGAGCTGAACATATGTTTCATAGCAGAGAATATCATAAGCGCTGCAGGGCTGCTCAGTCTGATCAGCAGACTATTCATCTTGCTTCATTTAACTTAGCTTGTGCCTGTGTGTGAGTGTGAGTGTGCTTGAGTGTGAGTGTGTGTGAGTGTGTGTGACACTGGCTTACAGTGCGCCAAACAGTTGAGACACATCCACAGTCGTTAGTTATCTTGACTAATGTGCCAGTGATAGCTGCTGGAAAATCATTAATAACTATAACTGAGTGAAGTTAGAATGTTTGGGCTTTTTTTTTTTTTTTTAATCATAATATAAGATTTTGCCAAATTGCCAGTCAGGTGATCTCAAACTACCTCAAATTCCTTCTTCACACTGATGCTTGAATTCAACATCCTCCATGTTTCACACAGGTTACAGCACTACAGCCTCAAGCATATACACACTTTAACCATGCTATAATACTAAACCTGTAACTGTGCTTCATTGCCTTATTTCATAGCTTAGTTAGTTAGTTTGTTTTCTTTTTCTTTGCTTTTCTCTCAAAAACTCTTATCCCATCTCTATTGTGATGGGATATTTTTGTGTGAGTTTTGAGTATGTCCTCCCCAAAATCCCACCGTGCCATCGCTGCACTTCTCTTACCCGATGACGAGCAGATGAAATATGCTTGAAAAATCAGAGAAATATCCCAAACGACATGCATTCTTCGTTCAATTCATGCTCATTGCTCGTCAAGCTGGTGCGGGACGGAGGTTTGCGGGGTCACTCTTGCAGACGACACGGCCAAACTTTGAGCGGCGCGCATGTTTTTTTTTTTTTTTTTTTGCTTTTGCTTAATTTCTCCTCGCTGCTGTCTTCATGATGCCCTCTCTGCTGGCATGGAGCGCCGAGCTGCTCCGTCCACCGAGCTGTCACTGCATCCTCACATCCCCCCCTCGGCTCGGCGTGTCAGCGACATGGCAGTGGTTTTACTCCATGCTCTTCAAAACCAAACAAAATCTTACAGTGGAATCCGTGCACGGTGCTGTTTTCCCCTCCGGTTGTAACTGATTAATTTGTGGAGGGAGGATGGGTTTGCAGGCGGAGTGGCGCACCGCCCGACTGCAGCACGTCAAGAAACTTCTGTGCCGAGGCGCGGCGGAGCGCTCCGAGGACGCGCGCACACACACACACGGGCAAAAAACATATCAGTTCATATCACGTTATCACACTGTGCTCTCTGTGTAGGGTCGCAAAGCTCTGTCAGCAACCAGCAGAAGAAAAAAAAACATGTCTAAATGCAAAGTAATAAACTGTGGTAATCCTATAGTTAATTGTTATGAGGATTCTATACCAGTACTAATACAGCAAAACTGGCAATCACTATATTAATGTGAATGTCATCACACACCAAAGGCACTAAAATGACCAAAAAGTAGGTTTATAAAGTTGTTGTGAAGTCACTGTTGAGTAGCCACATAGTGAGCCACACTGGGAAAAGAGGCCTGTTCTTAATAGGTGATGGCAATAAGATAACAAAAATAATTCATCAGTCAGAATGATTTTTTTCCCACAATTATTTTATTTGTCTTAAAATCACAAGGAAAGTCCAAATTCAGCAAAGATCTTAGCTTGACAAACAGAAGAACCAGCCTGTGAAGCTTTAAGGAAACGAGACATAAACTGGATGCAAATCAGCCTCATTGCAGGAGAGTGTTCTCTGAAGATGGCCTTGATAAATATGCCTATTGGCTGGACTGACCTACTTAAAGACAAGTGGAGCTCCTCCATGTGGACATGAAGCGACATCTAGTGTTTACTTTGTGCTATTGCAGTGCAATAAAAAAAAAAAAATGCTGTGGAACCGCAGCAAATTCACCTGATTTCTTCAAAAAATAAATCTTAATCACAAGAAAATTAACGCAAACTTGTCCCTTAAAAACTGCAATAGAATTACGGTGAAATTACCCCAGAATTAAATATAATTTTAAAAATTACCAAAGTTAAAAAAAGAACAAAAATTCAAGAAAATGTATTATATATTGAAATTCAATTACAAGAAAATTACCATAATTGCAAAAATCCCCCAATTTAAAAGATTAAAAAAAAAAAAAAAAAAAAAGACAAAAAGTGAATGTTGTTCAAATGGGGAAATAAATGCTGGATTTCAAAACATCTCCACTGAACTTTTGTGTATCGACAAAGGGCAATGTAATAAAACAGTTTTGAACAAATGAATGTCTGCATGTGAAACAGCTTCTGTCACTGACATAATTTGGGTCCTTTGTATAAAACAAATACACTAAAGAAGACCTTGGAAGCAGATTTTACTTTTAGTCAAATAAATTGCATTTCCATATGGACGGCTTTAGAAGAAAGGTTGCTTTACCAAGCATTATGGCTGTTACTGGTAGCTGTACATGTATTCTTTATTTTCTTGCATCCTTTCAGCATCACTGGCCTCTTTCACGAGGTTACATGGGCTCGCTCTGAACTGATGTCAGTTTCATATTTCTCGACATCGTGGGACTGCAGACTGAAGTTCTGCCAAGATGGGGATTAGATATCAGACACCGCCGCCTTCCTGTGAAGGAGAAGCAAGAGAAGAGCATGTCTTAGATATTTGATAAGTTCATTATTTATCCATTCAGCCATCTGCAACCACATCTTTATGTCTCTCTCTCTCTCTCTCTCTCTCTCTCTCTCTCTCTCTCTCTCTCTCTCTCTCTCTCAAACACACACACACACACACACACACACACACACACACACACACACACACACACACACAGACAGACACACACACACAGAGGCAAAACAAGATGCAAGAGAAACTCATTCATTCCACGTTTTCATCCAACCGTCTCCAGGAAACAGCTGCACTTCATTTACTCTTAATCTCTTTGTGGACAGGAATTTCTCCAATATTGTTAATTTTACACTCTGTTTTACATGCAGAATTCTTATGCAGGTTATTGACAACAGAAAATACAGAAGCATAGTCCTGACAGAAACACTATCTTCCTAAAATTTAATTACAAGAAAATTAACACACAATGAAGCCTCAAAAAATTACATAAAATTACCATAAAAATGCCACAGATGATGATAAATCATCATTTTGTTTCTTACAGTGTGTATGTTTGTTTGTACCAAATGCTTATGTAACTGTTAAAATACATCAAACTTCAAAAGATTTGAGATGTTTTGCCTTTTCAACTATTTAAAATAATGACAAAAACTGAAAAATGAAATATAAAATAGAATATACACAGGCATAGCTCCTGTTCTGTCTGACTTTATGATTCCTGTCCTTCATGGCATTGGTCGCTATAGTAGCTAAAGCAGAACCAAGTCAAAGGTTTAAATTGTCTATGCACATTCTCATTCATCCAGGTCATAAGCATGCCAAGAAAATTGAATCATCTCAATGGGACTTAGTTCTATGTCTAGAAGACGTTGCGCCCCTCATCCAAGTGGCTTCATCAGTTCATGTTGTTCACTATTTGGATAAGGGGCGAAACGTGTTCTAAGACATATGACTAAGTCCATTTGGCCTGATTCAATTTCCTTGAGGGGTTTAAATTGTTTTGGTGGTCAATTTCTGAAAGTGACAATGAATTTGAACCTACTGGAGTTGGGTGAATACATGAACCCCACCCATCTGGTACCACAGGTTGTTTAAAACAAACACCATATGTTAGCCTGGATGAAGCAAAGCTGCTAAAACGTTTTTTGACTGCAGCATGACCTTTCCTGACCAAATAGAGATGTGAATTTAAAAAATTACCAACACTGAGTATGTTTTTGTGTTATTGTCCAGTTGCCAACCCCTTTTTGCAAGCTGGATGACAGGGTGAGGTTGTTTGTTTGGGGTGGGGCTACATGCTCTGACTGCCCAGGAGGGGGAGTGCCAAGCCAAGCATAACCTAACCTTTTTCCTATTGTTTATCCAGCTGTTGGTTTCCATTCATTCCACTGTGATATGAAAATAAACTTTCAGAGAGTTCAAACTTTCTTCACACCAGTATTCCATCACCGTAATAAAGTCCTCCACATTAGTTTTCCGAAAAGCAGCAGCACTGTTGTGTTTTGATGACTTGAAATTTGGATAGATTGAAACACTCCCTCCACCAGGGAACATAGTCCACTGGGAAATGTTTGCTTGCCACAGCCAGTTATCAGTTCTGTGGTTTATGGATGTTGATAAACATGATAAGGTGGCTGTTTCACCCAAAACCTCTAATTTGAAAATCGATTGATTTGACTATATGTTGTGAAATTGTTAGTATGCCTGTATGATTTGCAAAATGGTTTGCTGGAATGTACTATGTGGCAAAACTGTAGTAAATGGGCGAGTTCCAGCTTGCACTGAACACTACTAGTAGTTGCCTAAAACTGCCACATGCACAGTTACAAACCTACTAGTAACTAAAATGGGATATGGATATTAAATCTGGTGCAATTTAAAAAAAAAAAAAAAAAACAACCATATACAACTTAAGTCCTTGTGGATTTTTAGTGCATAATGCAGTTCATATGCACAAGAATGAAATTGTTATCCCTCAATGTCAACAACAAAATGCTTCAAATGCTATACTGTGCTTTCACTCGAAGTGTTTTGGCCTTCTGCATCTAGGATCTTGGATCATGCTACCAAGAACAGAATCCATATTGAGAAGGACTGATGAATAAGAAACAGGCACTGTTGCCTCTTCATTTGAACTGTTGCTCTCTGAACAATGATATTGCCCCCCCACAATTCACTAAAATCACATCAATTTTTTTATTTGTTCCGCAAGCCACATGTTCTTCGACAGGCAATGTGTATATTTAAAAAGCAAGATGTCCAGCTGTTCTGGGGAGGAGTTTGCCCTCATCCTAACAATGGTTCTCTTGTGTCTTTTGTTTTACACCTAACTTGTGTGAGGTGTTGCATGGATGTGTGTATGAGAACTGACTGTCTGAGACTCTGTTGTCATGAAATACCTTTGTGTTATGCTGCAAGCCAGTTTCCACACAGTAACAAATAAAACATCTACCAGCTTGTCACAAGTGGAGGTAGGTAGGACCCAAAATGCAAGAGCAGACAGGCAAACAGGAGAGAAGAGAACTGAAATATTTAATAAGAAACTCAAAACACTAGAAACACCTGGAACACGGGGAGACCAATGAGCACAAGGAATTACACATGGCAGAGACAATATAGTAGGAACAACAACCAGACAAAGAACTACAAGCTGAAGACAGGACTTAAATACACTAGCAACTAATTGAGGAAACAAGACCCACCTGGGGAAGGAGCTGGAACACAAGACAGGAGAACAGAGAACTGGCTGACGGAAACACTGGGGAGGAAACAATCAGGGAGAATTACACAGACTGAGGACAGGTGTGGAAGCTGGGAGCAAGACTGACGCTGAACAGGTGTGGAGGAGTAACAAGGGCAGACACAGGAGCTGAGTAACTAGAAAAAACAGGAGGTGGGACTCACACACTGAGTAACCAGACACAGGCTGAAACACTGAGAAAAGTGAGTGAAAGAAAGTGAGTCAGAAAGCAAAATGGCCAGGTCAGGACAGAAGTCCAGCAGATGGCGAGAGTTTGGAGAACCAGGGAGGCGGCGCTCTGGCACGTGGCCAGTGCATGGAGAACAGACATGAAGGGCGGAGCCTCTCCAGATGCCAGTGGCCAAGGCAGAGCCTCTGTGGAGGGCAGCAGTGTAGGCAGAACCACGCTGGAGGCTGGCCATGAAGTCAGGCAGCGGTGACTCTGGCACACTGGGCAGCTGCAACAGCCAGTGGAATCAGTGATGCAAGAGGCCGGGACCGCAGCAGCACGGCCATGGGAGGCATGGACGAGAGCTGCACAGGCCCTGGAGACTGGGACCGGGGCTGTCACATGGACAGTAGGAACTGGGACTGGGAGTGCCGCTTGGGCTTGGGGAAGTGGGACAGCCAGTCGGGTTCCCAGAACTGGGACTGGGACAGCCACTCAGCCTCTCGGAAATGGGTCATGAGTAGGGTGACCACCTGTCCCGCGTAGCGCGTGCGCGTACAGCGTTTGAAGCCGATTTCACGCGTCCCGCAAATTGAGACCGTGTCCCGCATAATCAACTCTCAAAAAAAAAGCTTGTTCGCCCGGGGGATAGGGCGATGCGCATTAGTTTTCCTCCTCCTGCGCTACTGTCTGCTCATGCCGGGGCGTGTGTGTGTGTGTGTGTGTGTGTGTGTGTGACTGAGAAGCACACACCCACCGGCTGTCCGAAGCGTAGCGCGGCGAGAACAAAGTTAAAACAGCAGCGCACTGACATAGATTGTGTAACAAAGCGAAGAGTTGCCACTCCGCTCTATTTCCACTGGCTAACAGCAGCACACTGGCTTAGCTTGTCTATTCAGAGAAGACGTATCACTTCGGCTTATTTTTCAATCTGTGTTATCACATGCATACTGCTGCTCATTCATTGGTAGCTGAATTGTTAGGTCTGTTTGATAAGCAATTTACATTTTTAAAACAAGAATAATAATAATAATTTAACATATTGTTAAATTAAAAAAAAAAAAAAAAAGCCAAGACAATGCAGGTCAAAGACTAAAAAAAGACTATTGACTAAAACTAGACTAAAATACGTTGGATTTTCTTTGACGAAAACTAGACTAAAATGCCAAGACTTTTCATCGACTAAAATGTGACTAAACAAAAAAGAATTCAAGTTGACTAAATATGACTAAAACTAATAAGGGCATTTGACACAAGACTAAGATTAAAATTAAATTGAAAAATAGCCAACGAAATTAACACTGTTATAAGCTATTTAATTTTATTTATATTTTCCATTGCAATTCATTCACTTTACATAAAAAGTAAATCTTAAGTGGAAGTTCATCTGTTAATTAATTGAAATGTTTAAAATATTATGAATATCTTTTATTTAGAAAAAAAAAACACATTGAAAGCTAAGGGCTCATTAACAAGGGTGGCTTATTCATGAGCATACAGCAGCAATTACAAATGTTAGGGGAACAGGGCAACATTAATATACCATATAAAGTGGTATCTGCTAGAAATCGGTAAACCGGTATCGGTGAGTCTGCCCGCCGAGTGGGGGCGCCGCCACGCCGGGCGGTGTCCCACATTGTCCCTCAGAATCATACCCCTTGTCCCCCATTGGGCTTATTAGCAGGTGTTCACCCTAGTCATGAGCCATAACAGTGGCTCGGGGAACAGGCACCTGCAGTGACTGCAACTCGCACTCAGGGAGCTGGGGCTTGAGCGGCCACATGGGCAAGGGAACTGGGACTGTGGCAACACCATGAGCAACAGGGGGCTGCTGCTGCAGCACAGGAGAAGAGGGTGCGCTGCAGTACAGCAGACAAGGACTGGAGGTTATGCTGCTGGCTACTTGGCTAGCATAATGGTGGCTAAATGGCCACGGAGCAAGGCAAAGGCTAACAGGCTGATGACCAGCATGCCAGTGGTTGGCACGCTGGAAGCTAGCATGCTGGCGTCTGGCAAGCTGGTGGCTTCGGGAACCCCCAGATGCCAGACGGCACAAAAGGGTTATTTTCTGGTGAGTTCAGGTGAGGTCCGGTCATTCTGTCATTAGTGGAGGTATGTAGGACCCAAACTCAGAAGCAGGCAGACAGACAGGCTCGAAGACAGCTAAAATATTTAGTATATGTGCTACCAGAGTACCACACAAATCAAACATTTAATAAGAAACTCAAAACACTAGCAACACGGGGAACATGAGGAACAATACATGGCAAAAACAACATAGCAGTAACAATGACCAGACAAAGAACTAACCTGAAGATAGGACTTAAATACACTAGGAACTAATTGAGGAAACAGAGGACTGGCTAACGGAAACACTGGGGAGGAAAATAATCAGGGAGAATTACACAGACTGAGGACAGGTGTGGGAGGCTGGGAACAAGACTGACACTGAACAGGTGTGGAGGAGTAACAAGGACGGACACAGGGAACAGACATAGGAGCTGAGCGACTAGGAGAAAACAGGAGGTGGGACTCACACACAGGGTAACCAGAGACAGGCTGAAACACTAACGAGAGTGACACGGCAGGGCAAAGCAGCAGGTAAACATGAGGGACACATAGCAGGAAGAAAACTCAGACAACAAAATCCATAAAGACAGAATCCGGGGGAAACACAAAAGACCATGACATCACAAAAGTCCACAAAGTCCAAAAATGCAGAACCATGACACATCAATTGTGTATCATGACATTTATAAGAGAAGTTATCCCCTGCTCAACATTTGAGTAAAACAGTAGAATTATATTCTGCATCACATGTTAGTTTATAATAATGCTGGGCACTAACCTCAACTGAAGTAGTCCTAAAACGTTTTGTTGCAATGGGATATTTCAGCTCAACATACAAGTTCAAGGGCATTTGTGGTAATTTTGGGGGAAAAAATCACAGATCATACCAGGAGTGGCATTTTAAAAAAAAATACAAGATCCTGGACCAGACATATAAATGCTGCCATCCACCCCGAACAGCAATCATTCTGAAAAATGATTTCTGTTCCCTTTTAATCATCAGGAGACACAGACAGTGATCTAAGTTGGAAAGATTAAATTAGCATCATGATACCTCAAGGTACAGCTCATCTGCGGTGTTGGAAACAGCAGGATGCAGTGGCTGCTACGGTGCTGGAGCTAAAAGCTGCAGGTTGGATGTAGAATGGTGAAAATTTCGAGGGCTGCCACTGAACACATCATTACCTTGCAGGAAATTATCATAACCGCCCCTAATTTAGCTGAAAAGCACTTAAGGCATTGATTCAGTGTCAACTGAGCACATTCCCAAGGCTTACCTGAATGCATTAACAGTACACTCTACTCCAAGGACCAGGAGGTGAAGTAATTACAATGAGGGACAACAATGACATTTAAGTGGCCCCAAATTATATAATTTCAGATAAAGTGGAATACAATTATAGCAAGCAGCAACCCTGCATAAAGTAAGTACATTTAATGTTTTACAAAAGGAAACACAAAAACCATGACAGAAGCGAGAAAGCAGCAATTTACAATTAGAAATCAGAGTGTGTTGTCAATCCAGCATTAACATCCTGAGAGAAATCATAAAAATAAATTAAACCAGTCAGAGAGGCTCTCCGATGGATGAGTGAAAAACAAAGTACAAATTTAGCTGTATCCAAATCAAGAGGCAGACCAGATGGAGGTCAAGTCCAAGTCAAAACGACTGGAGTCACTCCAGATAAACACCAACACAGGCGGCACATTATGGCAGCGAAGCTCAGCAGGGCCTTTTGGCAAAAAGAGAGCAGATTATGCAGGGAAAAAGAGCACTGGAGAAGCCGAGTCTCTTCTGATTTCAACATAGCTGTTAAGATTGTTTTGTCAGAGCTAGAAAAGTCAAGCAGGACACAAAAATACCAGACAAAAATCATTTTTGAGATCAAGAACAGACTGCAGAACCACAGCTGTGAAGAGAGCGAAATACATTTTCAGTGATGGTTTTGCTAAAATATCAGAGAAACATGCATAACGTTCGAAGAATGCTGTTGGACTACAGTATAGTTATTGAATCAAAAGTATATGTGCCAATGAAAGTTTGATGCATTTATGTATATATGTAGATGCATAGATTACTTAAGGCTTTAAGGTTTAACATTTACAAACTGAAAATATACATTTGGTTTATTTTCTTGTTCTATCTTTAACTGTTAATCCAACTCTTATTTTTTTTATGCTAAACACATTTTTTTTTTTTATCCCTTATGCAATTGAATGACAGTCAACATCTAAGTAAAAAAAAAAACAGCTTGGATTTTAGTCAATTTAGGAGATTGAGACAGTTTGATGAATTAAAACAGTGTTATATTTTATGAGACGTTTATCCAGCATGCACTTACTTCTCCCAGTACTGTCATTTTGATAAGCCTACACGTAGAGGCTATCATGTGACAATTTTCATATGTGAGCTTTAAAGAGTGAGGGACAACAAATATGGTTTGCATTTCTTCATTTTGTGGCAAAGTTGCTCTTTTTTTCCTTTGGGTTCACAGAATGAACTCCTGAGCACAAACCCAACCAATTAAAAAAATTAGAAATGACTGAATTATGGCCATGTCCTCACCAAGCTGGGTATATTTAAAAAAAAAAAAAAAAAGCAGTTTCGGCCTTCCATCCACACAACAAGGTACCAGCATTTTCAGATTTCTAAAAGCCTGCCACTAGTGTTGCAAAATTCCTGGAATTTTCAAAGTCGGAAAATTTCCATGGGAATTTTTGGAAATTAACGGGAATAAATGGGAATAAACAGGAATTTGCAGGGAATTTTCGGGAATTTATATTCACTGCATTCACCTGGTCATACACATGTATACATAATAAACATTTTAGTTTGTTATAAGCAAATATGCATGCAAACATTACATTATAATGAATTTCCAGGGAATTTTCGGGAATTTTCATAACTGGCAATAAGTCTTTTACATCGCTGTGGAGGAATTTTGGCCCACTCCTCTTTACAGAAATGTTTTAATTCAGCCAAATTGGAGGGTTTCCAAGCATGAAAGGCCTGTTTAAGGTCATGCCACAGTATCTCAATTGGATTTAATTCTGGACTTTGACTAGGCCACTCCAAAACCTTCATTTTGTTTATTTTTTAAGCCGTTCAGAGGTGGCCTTTTAACCCAAGTGCGCTTGAGTTTGAGGTCATGAACTGCTGGCCGGACATTGTCCTTCAGAATTTTCTGGTAGAGAGCAGAATTCATGGTTCCATCAATTATGGCAAGTTGTCCAGGTCCTGAAGCAGCAGACCAGACCATCACACTACCACCACCATGTTTGACTGCTGGTATGATGTTATTTTCATGAAATGCTGTGTTAGTTTCACTGGCCCTATGTGAAATTGCTTTTTCACATAGGGCCAGGTAGGTTTTGATAGCCTTTTTCCCTTAATAAACAAAATCATCATTTAAAAACTGTATTTTATATTTACTGGGGTTATCTTTGTCTAATATCAAAATTTGTTTGATGATCTGAAACATTTAAGTATGACAAATATGCAAAAAAATAAGAAATCCGGAATGGGGCAAATACTTTTTCACAGCACTGTATGTCCCCCTCAGCTGCAACTAAAAAAAGTGGTGATATTGATGCTGACATTCATTTTATTGATTGTTTATTTTTTCAACCATTCACCTTAAGTTAACAACAACAAAAATGAAAATTTCCAAATTTCCCAAGCTTAAATTTCCATGGAAACTTTTTAAACACCACATTCAAATGGATAACAAGAAAAAAAAAAACGAAAATTCCCAAAATTCCCGAGCTGAATATTCCTGGGAATTTTCGGAAAAATTGGAAAAAGAGTGAAAGCAAAAATCTCCTGAAAATTTCCAATATTCCAGAGTGAAAATTCCCACAGGAATCTTCGGAAACTTTCCACCCCTTTGCAACACTACCCGCCACCAATGCTGAAATGACTGAAAATGCACAAAGTCCCTTATTGTGGATGAGCAGATCTGCATACCTTCCTGACTTCAGCCCAACACAATGCAGATCCACGCACAAGATCACATGACAATCTTGGGTCATTGTTTTCAGAAAGCTTTGTTTTCCCCATCCACATCAGATTTACACTGTTTTTAGAAAAGCCCTGTTTTCATGGATGGAAAACACCCACTTAGTGTGGAAAGAGCGCTAAGACAGAGATTTTTTTCTCCTTTGTGCCTTTGTTTTTTCATGTTTGTCTGCATCATCCAAAGACTTACATCAAGCGAGACTTCCAGAATTTTGTCTCTAAAACAAACACAGTGTTCACGTAAGTCATCAGTTAACACATTTCAATACTTAATAATAAACTTCTGAACTTCTGGAGATTAAAGATTTAGTCATGTTTAGGAAGGACATCTCCTCAGGGTCAATGCTCAGAAAATCTGAGCAAAGAAAGCAAAACACACTTCTGTAAAGGCACCTTTGAGCAGAGCACATGACCTCCTGTTGGTCCCCTGCTGGTGTTCAGTGGAAAACAGTAGAAAACTGTAGTTGTACTGGGCAGCTCCGAGTGTGATTGTCAGCTTCAGTTTTGTCAGCCAAAACCTTCCTTGGAGAACCTTTGGTTAACAAACTACCACCCTCAGGCGCCCTGGATCAGTTCACAAGTCGTGATCTCTCTGTGTTCCTGCTGTTTTGACATTTGCATCACAGCACTTCAGCTTGTCACATAAGAGGAAAACCTGCTTTTTAACATCTGTGCTGCTGTCAGGGAAACCTGACTGAATAAGGCCAGGATGACAAGCACTTAAACGACGCCTGTTCACTTGCCGTCTCACCCAAACTGTACCTTTGCTCTTTCGTTCGCTATAGCAACAAAAGCTTGGGGTTTTATTTCTATCATGAAAACATTTTTCTGGAAACAGTCAAAGCAACTGGTAAAGCTTGAAATCCATCAAGCTGCTGTCACTTTCCTGTCTCATTTCCATCCATGTCTATCTAGATAAACAGCGAATCCGACTTGCTGCGATTGTGACGAACGCAGCAAATCCTGACTATTTTGTCAAGACGGGCCAAAGCTCCTGGCCTGTCGGTTTTGCAGAACCTGCCCGTGAAGAAAGGCATGTGTGTCACACAGCTGCCTGCTGACAGTTTCGTCCCATGACAGGACATTTGCTGGCCTTCAAGTGATACATGAATGGAGTTCCTAATATCAAACCTGTGGCCTGCAATCCCACCATCTCCAGGAGACAGATTCTCCAGAGGCCCACATCTTTTGACGATTTCTGTATCCTTTGTCTTTCCGGGCCAGCTGGCAGACATGAAAAACACGACTCATTCTGTGGTTGTGTTAATGATATACTTCACTGGAGTGAGGTGACTTCACTTTCACTGGAACTTCAAAGCAATCTATCACAGCCAGCACAGTTCTGCTGTTGCTGTAATCAGAATGATCAACGTCACTTGGTTCTCTAGTCTAGCGGGCCGTTTGATGAAAGCTGACAGGCGATCACGCAAAACATCCAACATTTTATTTCAGATGACTTGACTTTGATAAAAGAAATGTGTGAAAAACTGAAAAGGTAGATTCAGCTTCAGGTTCGTGAGCTTGGCTCGGTCTTAATTCCTCAACTGGCGTCAAAGACCAGACAGCATCAGCTTGGCGAAGGATGGGAGGCCAGTCAGGTGTCGTACCTTCTCGTTATCGTCCTCAAAAGCTTCTTCTGAGAAAGTCATCTGCCTCATCTCCTCCTGCAGCTGAGACAGCTCAGTCTGCAAAGTGTGACATCAGTTGTTTTCCTTCTTCAATGCTGTTTGACAGGACTTGCTGGTGCACAGCAGCGCTCAATTTTATATATTTTCTTTTTTGGCATCTTGGTGTCACTGCTGCTCTGAGCGAGGAACCGGTATGCGGGAACGGACATTGCCTGAGCTGGGAGCTTTCACTGAGCTCAGTTTTAGGACTGGTCACCAGAGTACTGCTGTGTTTAATTTGGCTCCTGCAGTAATCATGTTCAACTTCAGCCCAACCATAAAGGTCAATCATCAATCTTGCAGTGGGTAATTTAGGTTTTGGCTTTCTTGGGAGAATCACCTTCAGCCAGGTCAGCGGCTCTCTTTCTAATTTTCCATTGTTGCTCTTCACACTGAAAATAAAGCAGGAAAACAAGAAGTTAAACTAATTAATTTTGGGTTTTTTTCTGGTTTCCTTTACTATCATTCACCTAGTTCAGGGGGATTTACTTATCTTAACTTGGCAGACACAGAACTGTGTCCACAGACTGCATTTCAACTTGAACTTATAGCTTTCAGCAGTGAAAGAAAGCCTGTAGGTTTAAAGTCTGTCACTGTCAGAGCATCAAACATTTCCCAGATATAAAACTAACATATTCTGATCTCCTTGATTTGCTTTCTTGCCCATGTGACCCCACAAATGGTTATACATAATAGAATATACATAATACACTAAAAATAACACTCAAAGCATCATTTTTTACAAACCCCCATATATTTCCGAGGTCAAGCCAGTCAGGTTTTTTAGGCTAGCACCAGAGGCAGCCGTCATAAACAGAATGATAACAGACTAATGACATACATCATTCATAGCCCCTCACCTACCTACGCTTAAAGAACACAGCGAGGTCTAACAAACACAAATCGTCTGTTACAGTAGCATGTGATTCTCAAACTAAGTCAGTCTAATTATAATTTAATGATTCTGCTCAGTTTTAATGCCTGTTCCTACAAATCTGCAACTTAATGATGGACAGCCTTCTCAGCCACAGTCCAGAATGAATTAATGATCTTTTGTTCTGTTATAATATCACATGAAGCATGTGAAGCTTCATGTGATAGCTTCATGTGTCTTACCTCAGAAGAGGAGCTCTCCATATGAGGGAGTTCTTGTCCACTTCATCCAATCAGCTGTTGAAATGTTAAAAGTTTTAAAAGTTGCCTTCTTTTGTGCATTCATATCAATATTAAAGGAATATTTTGGAGGGTTTTTTTTTTGGTTGATGGTCAAGTAAACAATTTATAAATATTGCTTTTGTCTCTGGTAATTTGTGATTGGAATTATTTGTAGACAAAATGATTCTTCGATCAATAAACTAATGAAAACATTAACAGAAAATGACAATAATATTTAGTTGCAGCTCTGAAATCTATCACAATTTTTAGAAGGATACAACGCAAACACCACTCTGCTTGAACTTTAGATCATACAATGTAATACCTTGATACCCTGAGATAAAAAAAAAAAAATGCCAAGTTTTTTCAACCCGTGTTAAACTTTTGACAAAGCAGTAAGTTGTACAGGCAGAAATGGGGAAATTCAGATGTCTGCTTTTTGCAGACATTTGGAACGCTGGATTATGCTCAGTTTCTGTGAGATGCTGGTCAAATAGCAGTTGCGAGTGATTGCGAGTGATTATCAGAGTTTGTCTTAAGCCTCCCTCTGCACCAGATGGTTGGGGGTCAACACATTCACACTTCATAGAGTATATTTAAAACAGAGTCAGGTTTCTGGAGGGAAAAAGAGAAGGAGGTGGTGGAAGGAGGGGAGTCAGGTTGGAGAAGTGTGTGTGTTTGTGTGTGTGTGTGTGTGTGTGTGTGTGTGTGTGTATGTCAAACCTTTTTAGTTGTTTCTGTTGAAGAGTGGCATGTAAACGATGGTGGGCTGCTTCCCCTCTCCCTGGAACACATAGCAGTCTTTGGGCCAGTCTTTGTCCTCCAGGACTTTGTCATCGAAGGCTTGTTCACCTTGGCTGCATAGTCTCACAGAGACAGGGTTTCCCTGACAGAGGTCACTGAGGTGGTGGGGAAACTCAGGGTGAATCTTTTCCACTCCCAGAGTGGACAAGATCTGATGCTGTAGAACTGTTATGGCTGACACGTCTCTTCATTGTGACATGGAGGTTGTGGACAGTGCCCAGGCAGAGGCAGAAGGGGGTGGTGGCCCCCATTTTTAAAAAGGGGGAGTGGAGAGTGTGCTCCGGTTATCACACTGCTCAGCCTCCATGGAAAAGCTTACTCCAAGGTGCTGCACAGGAGACTCTGGCCGCTTGTCGGACCTCAGATTCAGCAGGAACAATGCAGATTCCATCCTGGCTGTGGAACAGTGGACTAGCTCTTCACCCGCGCACAGGTACTGGAGGTATCATGGAAGTTTGACCATCCAGTCTACATGTGCTTTGCGGATTTGGAGAGGGCTTATGACAGTTTTTCCAAAGGGTCCTGTGTGGGGTGCTGTGGGAGTTTGGGTTACCAGATTAGCTGCTGAAGGTCATTTGGACCTTGTATAACCACAGTGAGAGCTGTGTCCTCATTCTTGGCACTACGTCAAGCTCATTCCCAGTGGGTGCTGGACTCCACCAGGGCTGTTCCTTGTCTCCAATTTTGTTTGTGATCTTAATGAACAGGATTTCAAGGCACAGTCAGTGTGTGGAGGGTGTCCAGTTTGGTGACCACAGGATTGCGTCGCTGCTCTTTTCAGATGATGTGGTTCTGCTGGCCTCATCAGGCTGTTACTTTCAGCATGCACTGGGACAGTTTGCAGCTGAGTGTTAAGTGGTTGGGATGAAGATCAGTACCTCTAAGTCTGAGGACCTCTTGGAGTATGGAAGGTAGTTACTTCCTCAAGTGGAGGAGTTCAAGTATCTCAGGGTCTTATTTATGAGTGAGGGTAAAATGGAGCAGGAGATTGGCAGCTGGATCAGGGCAGCAACAGCACTGTGGTAGTGAAGAAGGAGCTGAGCCAGAAGGCAAAGCTCTTGATTTACCAGTCAATCTTAGTTCTAACTCTCACCTGTGGTCACAAGCTCTGGGTAGTGACCAAAAATTACAATCGCTGCTCCTCCACATTGAAAGGAGCCAGTTGAGTCAGGATGCCTCCAGGGTGCCTCCCAGTGGAGGGGTTCCAGGCATGACCAACTGGGAGGAGACCGTGGGTAGACCCAGGACATGCTGGGGGGATTATGTACCTTGCCAAATCAAACAGAAACTATTTGGATGGATAGACACAGCAGGTGAACTGCTCCTACAAGTATTTCAATCCCTGCTTTTTCATGCATTGCGCCACACAATAATAACAAACTGTCCCATCGAGAGGAAGTCTGCATGTCTCAACTACCTGCAGAGCCTCAGAGAGCTGAACAGAGAGCCTATACAGTCATGAACAGGAAGCTTGAAACTTTTCTCACACACACCTCAATGTCCCTCCTGTCCTCCAGGAAAGGAGGGTATGGTATATTGATGGACAAACCAGCATCTGTCAGATGGATATCTTCAGTCTGCAGGAAGGAGGGGAGGCCAGAATCTATTTTTGTGCACCCACTTGACTTGAAAAATGACACACACAAAAGATGATGTATTTCTTATGTTACATCGCAGAGAGCTTAATGTATGCAGTCATAGAAATTCTTAAATCACTATTATAATGCTGTCATGGCAAATGGCTCATTTCTTTTCAAATCCCTGGAATGTGAAAAATATAACATGCTTGTACAACGGCTCAAAATGATAATATAGGAGTCTTTAAAACACAATTTCTATTACGATCCAATTTTTGAGGGCTCATCTTCCTCCTCCTTCTCCTCCTCCTCCGGGGCCTGACTCTTGTCCAGTTTCAAGGTCTGGTCACTGCTTGTCTCCTCTGCAACAGAAACAGGCACAGCAACCAGTAATGATGATGTTGTCATGTTGACATTGTTTATTATCGTCCTCATCAGTGTCACTTTTTATAGCACCGTTACATTTGTTGTCATTCCCATCAAAATCGTTTTCATGTGATTTTAACCTCTGCCAAAGAGGTGAAACCTCCAGCAGTGAGTTACATGACCGCCCCCCTCTGTCGATTTTTGTCCTTGTCAGCAGAATAATTCAAAAAGTACTAGGCAGATTTGCTGATTCACTTTGGGTCAGTAAGCCTCAAATGGGGCGTTCAGTGGGTGGGGCTTCGAGATACATTAGTCTAATATTGGTAGGTTCAGCCAAAACTTGTATAGCAGGGGTGTCAGAGTCATTTTAGGTTGTGGGCCATATTTGTTCAAATGAAACCTCATGGGAATCTCATTATTTTTTTGCGAGTATCAATATGACTGAAGTCAACACATGCATATTTTGGGCTACAATCAATTTGTTTTACTCATACACACACACACACACAAACACACACACACACACACACACATATATATATATATATATATATATATATAGTAGTATATAGTATTTTCAGCATGTGAAGAATATATTTTCTTAGTATGCTGATTTGTGTTCACTCTCTGTGCCTACCTCAATCAAACATCACACAGATTGGTGTTGGAACCTGAGAGATTGAATCAAGAGGTGGAGGTGGAGTGGATGTGAAGCAACTTTTCTTTAATGGGAAAGAGCTGCCTATTGCCCGCGGGAGAAAAACACTGTAGGACATGTCAGAAGCTGATATAACCTGTCAACAAGTGAAGGTTAAAAGAGGTAAAATAGCCTGATGCCTCACAACTATGTATCTCTACAGCTATATATCTATACTGATATCAATATCACTATCTACACTATATTACCAAAAGTATTCGCTCACCCATTCAAATGATCAGAATCAGGTGTCCTAATCACTTGGCCTGGCCACAGGTGTATAAAATCAAGCACTCAGGCATGCAGACTGTGAAACAAGACATTTGTGAAAGAACAGGCCACTCTCAGGAGCTCAGTGAATTCCAGCGTGGAACTGTCATAGGATGCCACCTGTGCAACAAATCCAGTCGTGAAATTTCCTCGCTCCTAAATATTCCACAGTCAACAGTCAGCTCTATTATAACAAAATGGAAGCGTTTGGGAACAACAGCAACTCAGCCACGAAGTGGTAGGCCACGTAAAGTGACGGAGAGGGGTCAGCGGATGCTGAAGCGCATAGTACAAAGAGGTCGCCGACTTTCTGCACAGTCAATTGCTACAGAGCTACAAACTTCATGTGACCTTCAGATTAGCCCAAGTACAGTACGCAGAGAGCTTCATGGAATGGGTTTCCATGGCCGAGCAGCTGCAGCCAAGCCACACATCACCAAGTGCAATGCAAAGCGTCGGATGCAATGGTGTAAAGCACGCCGCCACTGGCCTCTAGAGCAGTGGAGACACGTTCTCTGGAGTGATGAATCACGCTTTTCCATCTGGCAATCTGATGGACGAGTCTGGGTTTGGAGGTTGCCAGGAGAACGGTACATTTCAGACTGCATTGTGCCGACTGTGAAATTTGGTGGAGGAGGAATTATGGTGTGGGGTTGTTTTTCAGGAGCTGGGCTTGGCCCCTTAGTTCCAGTGAAAGGAACTTTGAATGCTTCAGGATACCAAAACATTTTGGACAATTCCATGCTCCCAACCTTGTGGGAACAGTTTGGAGCGGGCCCCTTCCTCTTCCAACATGACTGTGCACCAGTGCACAAAGCAAGGTCCATAAAGACATGGATGACAGAGTCTGGTGTGGATGAACTTGACTGGCCTGCACAGAGTCCTGACCTGAACCCGATAGAACACCTTTGGGATGAATTAGAGCGGAGACTGAGAGCCAGGCCTTCTCGACCAACATCAGTGTGTGACCTCACCAATACGCTTTTGGAAGAATGGTCAAAAATTCCTATAAACACTCTCCTCAACCTTGTGGACAGTCTTCCCAGAAGAGTTGAAGCTGTAATAGCTGCAAAAGGTGGACCTACATCATATTGAACTCTATGGGTTAGGAATGGGATGGCACTTCAGTTCATAGTATGAGTAAAGGCAGGTGAGCGAATACTTTTGGTAATATAGTGTATCTCTTTATCTATCTATTTGTATGTACACTATATGGACAAAAGCATTGTGCCACCTCCACATTCCACCTGCAGGAGTTTTTCTGACATCCCATTCTAAATCCATAGGCATTAATATGGAGTTCGTCCCCCCTTTGCAGCTAGAACAGCTTCCACCCAGCAAACAGGCCTGCAATGGCCCTTTACAGGCCAACTTAGGGCAGCCTGCGCAGGCCCCCTGAGAATTTGCTCATTGGCAAAACGTTGGCCCCTCAGTGCTGGTCCTGCATGGGCAGCCCTCATTAACCCCTAAGGAAGCCTGCACTGGCCCTGTATGGGCCCACTTAGGGCTGGCTACAGGGCGCACAGCAGGCAGCCTTTACCTAGCCTTCAGGAAGCCCTCACTGCCCTCACTAGGCCCACACTGATTTTGCAGTTAAATTAATCTACAACAATAAATCAGTTCCACACATAAATGTATTTCAGCTACTAGTGTAGTTTCCTTTGGGAGTTCCATACATCTAAAATGGATGCGGTCATTGATGTATGCATTGTCAAAAATGTTCAATAGTCAAAAGGATTCAAATCAATTCATTTATTAAATACACACACATTACACTGAATGAAAAATGTTTATGATTTATTGTTGTAGATTAATTTAACTGCAAAATCATTGTGGGCCTAGTGAGGGCAGTGAGGGCTTCCTGAAGGCTAGGTAAAGGCTGCCTGCTGTGCGCCCTGTAGCCAGCCCTAAGTGGGCCCATACAGGGCCAGTGCAGGCTTCCTTAGGGGTTAATGTGGGCTGCCCATGCGGGACCAGCACTGCGGGGCCAACGTTTTGCCAATGAGCAAATTCTCAGGGGGCCTGCGCAGGCTGCCCTAAGTGGGCCTGTAAAGGGCCATTGCAGGCCTGTTTGCTTGGCACTCTTCTGGGAAGGCTTTCTAAAAGATTTTGGAGTGTGTCTGTGGGAATTTTTGCCCATTCATCCAGAAGAGCATTTGTTAGGTCAGACACTAATGTTGGACAAGAGGGCCTGGCTTGCAATCTCCGTTCTAGTTCATCCCAAAGGTACTGAATGGGGTTTAGGTCAGGGCTCTGTCCAGGCCAGTCAAGTTCCTCCACACCAAACTCACCCAACCATGCCTTTATGGAGCTTGCTTTGTGCACTGGGTGTCATGTGTGGAGGTTAGGATGACCCAAATGCAGGAGCAGAAGCAGATTGCATGAAGAAATACAATTTAATGATAAACTCTAGAAAAAGTAGGAACACTAAGAAATGCGAGGAACAACAAGGAAAGGAGCAACACATGGCAGCAAAGACAATAACCGGACAAAGAACTAACCTGAAGACAGGACTTAAATACACAAGGAAGTAACTGAGGACACAAGACACTCCTGGGGAAGGGGCTGGAACAAAAGGCAGGAGAACCCAGAGAACTGGCTGATGGAAACACTGGGGAGGGAACAGAACAATCAAGGATAATTATACAGACTAAAGACAGGTTTGATACTGGGCAAAGTAACAAGACTGACACTGAACAGGTGTGGAGAGGCAGCAAGAGGAAACACAGGGAACAGACGTAAGACCTGACTGCTTAGGAAAACACAAGAGGAGAGACTAACAAACTGGGTAATAAGACACAGGTGGAAACACTGACAGAAGTGAACCAGCAGGGAAGAGGAAACTGCACCAAAACACAAGGAAAAACATTTGGTGAAACAAACACAAGAGTCCAAAAACAAGAATTTAATCACAGGACCATGACACTGGGGCACAGTCATGCTGGAACAGAAAAGGGACTTCCCAAAACTGTTCCCACAAAGTTGGAAGCAGAGAATTGTCCAAAATGTCTTGGTGAGCTCAAGCTGAAGCTGAAGATTTCCCTTCACTGGAGCTAAGGTGCCAAGGCCAACCCCAGAAAAACAAGCCGATAGCATTATCCCTCCACCAAACTTTACAGTTGGCACAATGCAGTCAGGCAAATCCAGACTCATCCATCAGACTGCCAGATAGAGAAGCATGATTGGTCACTCCACAGAACATGTTTCCACCGCTCCAGAGTCCAGTGACGGTGTCCTTTACACCGCTCCATCTGATGCTTGGCATTGTGCTTGGTGATGTGAGGCTTGTGTATGGCTGCTCGGCCATGGAAACCCATGCCATGAAGCTCCCGGCGCACAGTTTTTGTGCTGATGTTGATGCCAGAGGTGGTTTGGAGCTCTGCAGTTGTTGAGTCAGCAGAGTGTTGGCCACTTTTACGCACCATGAGCCTCAGTACTCGGCGACCCCGCTCTGTAACTTTACATGGTCTGCCACCTGGTGGCTGAGTTGCTGTGGTTCCTAAACACTTCCATTTTGCCATAATACCACTTACAGCTAATAGTGGAATATCTAGGAGGGAAGAAATTTCACCAACTGACTTGTTGCAGACTTGTTGCAACGTAACAAAATGTGGAAAAAGTGAAGGAATGTGAATACTTTCTGGTGGCACTGTATATCCATGAAACTGAGCAACCAAATTCTCACCTGTTTATATCAATATCTATCTATCGATCTATCTATCTATCTATCGATAGATAGATAGATATTAGATATCTATCTATTATATTAGATATAGATATAGATATATGTAGATAGATAGATATAGATATGTGTACAGCTACCTCTGAGTCATCATCTTTGTCTACATACTGTATTTTCATGTGCATGGGCAGGATTTCTGCACAACAGAGGGCTGATGAAAAGTCTGCAGAAACAATAATGATTTGCTACCACCTAGTGGTTGATTGAGATTCATTAGAGGCACAATAGAGACAACCTTATTTCTGAGAAGGACACAATCATCCATAATTAGAAACATATTTCAAAAAGTATATACATGTACCAATACTTAAGTGATAGATAGTAATAATAAATATAAGAAAAAATATGAAATTAGAAATAGATCATAATAGTACTTCGGTAGATGAGTAAATCAATGTGAAAGAAAAAAGTAAACATATTTAGTTTTTTCTTGATTGATTTATTTCTGTTATGATATATTGTTGCATTGGACAAGGAGGTATAGCAACTACTTGCCCTCTAGTGTCTGAATGAGGACATTACATCTCCAACAATCAAACAAGCATCTGAATGCAGTGTCTGCTCACTCTGTCATGACAAGGATTACATTAGAGGCCAGGGTCTGAAGAGTTCCTTCAGAAAAAGAAGAAACAGAGAGCAGCACTGTTAGATTAACAATATGGTTCATTTATTTGTGTATTATTTGTCTCACATAGGACCACATGACATCTGCACAGCTCTCAGTTACTGGATGAGCCCTACCTCTTGTTCTGTCTGCGTTCAACAGCCTTGCTGATCTCCCTCAGGATGGTTTCCTTGTTGTTCTTCATGTTGTCTTTAGCGATCTCCAACAGGAAGTTGATCTTCTCCTGGTTGAAAGGAAGCTGGAAGGTAGAGAACTCCTCCATCCTCTGCTTCACCTCTTCTGCATCTACAAGCAAAAAAAAGGTATGTGTGATTAAGACCCTTTAATCCATCTCTTTGACCTGGATTGACCTGGTCTGAATGTAAAAGTACAGCTGATCTTGGTATACATGCTATCTGTAGTGGAGAGAGACCTTTGCAGTTGTTTCTGTTGAAGAGTGGCATGTAAACAATGGTGGGCTGTTTCCCCTCTCCCTGGAACACGTAGCAGTCTTTGGGCCAGTCTTTGTCCTCCAGGACTTTGTCATCTATCTCTGGGAAAGGCTTGTTCACCTTGGCTGCATAGTCTCTGGCCAGAGTCACAGTCTGTGGGGGGAGCAGTGGAGGAACGCTCTTTCACATTATCAGGTTTCTTTGGGAAAGAGACATACAATGGACAAAATGCAGCTCTGTTTGCCCTCACTTCATCAGTAAGAGATAACTGCTGACCCGTTGTATTCAGGCCATCACATTTTCTGCTGATGATTGCGATTCACTGGCATTTGGTAATTAGGCCTGCATCAGTTTGTTATTAACCTATTTAAGTTCTACAGGAGGAGCACATGCAGAGGTTTAAATCAGTCATATCAGTCCTTGATGCCATGAAGCCAAGTTTCTCAGTGGTGGCATCTCTCACTGCAGTGAATGTAGACTCAGCTGCAGCCTTTTTTCCTAAACAAACTTACCTACCAAACTTACTTAGTTTCCCTCTGAAATTACCATGTCATGAGGGACATGTTGGGAATGAGAGGCAACAAGGTCAGGTTAGTATGTCATGACCTGTTTTCTCAAAAGAGCTATTCAGTGTACACTGGCATCTCCTCCACAGCCCCCCCTTCAAACAAAAGCACCTGTGGTCTCCCTGCTCGCACCCCACAGTGTTCAGAAGAACTTAATTTCCATACTTACTGTAAATATATGAATGTATGTAATTTGGCTTCAGATCAGGGCTCAAACACACACACACACACACACACACACACACACACACACACACACACACACACACACACATTACCATATTACCTCAAATATGTTCCCAGCACTGTACTCAGGTGCTATGATGAGGTCAATGTCTCTCTTGTCTCCCAGGAAAGAAGGGTAGCCAACATTGATCAGCAGCCCAGCATCAATCAAGTGGAATGTCTCTTGAGTGCTGAGGCAAGGTGGGACTACCGGATCTACCCGGCAACAAGAATACAAAATACAACAGGAATATCTCTTACATCAATGATTTAATGGGTATGGACCAAACTGAAAAGAAAAACTTGAATGTCCAGATTTTGAAGAGAAAATTGGATCCTCTTGTCATTTAAAGAGGTCATGGGCATTGATTGAAATGACAATAAGTTTGTTAAGGGTCACGGTGGATGTGTTGGAGCCTATCCCAGTGCTCACTGGGTGGAAGGCATCGCAGGCAGAAAAACCCTAGACAGGTTGCCAGTTCATCACAGTGCAGACTGGCAAACAAGCACATAAGGTAATTTAGTATCTCCAATTCACCTAACCTGCATGTCTTTGGATTGTGGGAAGAAACCAGAGCTCTTGTTGGAAACCCATGCAGACATGGAAAGAACATGCAAACTTCGCACAGAAAGGACCCTGACTGGCCAGCTGGGAATCGAACCCAGAACCTTCTTGTTGTGAGGAGCCAGTGCTAGCTACTGCACCACCATGCCAAGTTAAATATGCAAAGAAATCACATCTTTTCACAAATAGGCTCCAAATAAGTGTAAAAGCTTTGGAAGTCTGGACATCAAAGAGATGCCAATTGTAAAAGAATTTCATCATTTTAGAGTTTCAGTGGAGACTTTTAGTGTTCATTGACAGAATAAAGGCTTTTTTCTTGTCAGGCTTTTACACTCTGACAAGAATTAAATTATGTTAAATGCTAAAACAGTCACGTTTAGTCTTCAAGAGCAACATACAGTACTTCTAAATTCCTGCTTCAAATCAAAGTAAAGTGTGGCCCAGGCTCTTCTCACCTTGGTATTGGTAGAGGAAGTTTCTGGTTGTGCCCCACTCCCATTTCACAACAAGAGGAAGGACGCGCTGAGTCAGCCAAGAGACTGAGAAACAAGGCATTCAAAAGAAATACACAGTTTTTACATGAGAAATACAATGGTTTATGTACTGGGGGTTTCACTAAAATTATGTCGTTATTTCAGATGTAATGAGAACTATGAACAGGAGAAATGAAATGTGTTGGTCTTTCCACAGTAATTATCCATTCATCTGCCATGCTGACCATGTTTTTTAAGTGGTCCATCTTCCAGACTCTGGCTCCATTTCTCTACGGCCCCCAGCAGCTCCAGGCTCCAGTCCTGAAAAACTTGTTTTCTCTCCTCTGGGCTCTTTGACGCCAGCAACGCAGACTCATTACGATGTAGCTTGCCTGGAAAGAGAACACGTCAATATAAACGCCCACTGCGGTTAACCATCTACTATATGTTCCAATCCAAGTTCTGTGGTCTGAACAGTCCACATTTTCACAGTTTCATATATTGCAGCTTTAAATTGGACTGGACTGACACTAAATTTTGGATGTAGAAGAAACATCACAGTCACTGGACCTGGTTAGTGTCCTGTAATTTGGTTGTTGTGAGATTCTTTCACTCACGGAAACAGTAAATGAGTCGACTCATATGTCATTGGATTATTCTATTTTGATGATTGTGCTGAGGCTGTTGCTGGTCATGGGTGGCCTTCTCATCAGTGCCATAGTTGCAAGTCATCGTCATTGCCACCTTCCTCATCATCACTATGTTCATTATAATCATCGCCATCACCTTCTAGTGTTTTCTGCAGGTTGTCAAGCTTAGACAGAGCAGTGGGATCCTCTATGGTGTTTCTGAGCAGGAGCACCAGTCTGACGAAGGTGAGGTGCACACGCAGGAACTGGTCTGCATTTTCGTCTATGTACCCAGGCACTGAAACACACACACACACACACACACACACACACATGCACACACACAATATATTTAAAATGAGACTTTGTCCAATCCTGATTTTCAGTTTTTGATACTTGTTGGAGAAGAGCATTTCATTCAGTTCTAGAGTAAACACAGCCACAGCCACACTATAACCGCTTCTTCCACTCTAATAGAGCTGAAGAGAATAAACAGTCAAATGTTGTTAATTGTCATTACCATTTAGCCAGGGAGGGATCAGTTCTCTGATGATTTCTTCATGAGCCACAGCACAACCCAGAAGGCCTGCACAAAGACAACACACACATGCATGCACGCATGTGCGCACGCACACACACATGCAAATGCACAAGTGTCATTGCATGTGTGTCTGCATTTCAGTCAGTGGTAGTTACGAATAAGGAGCATGTGACTATGACTACTGTTTGAGGTGTACAATGTTAATAAGATATAGCATTTTTTCATATTAATGAAAAGATCAACTTACAGAAAATAGGTTGGACACTGACCTGTTTTCTGAATATATATTTGACAAAACATGAAAATTACATTTTAAAAATTTGTATGTAATTCCATTTGGTTTGGGGTTCAGACACTTTTGCGTCAGTTGAGATTCAGCTTTTAGCAGTTAAGTGTAGTGCAAAGATTTGTCCATGTCAACCTTTGATGTCATTACAGTTCAGTTCAGTTCAATCAGTTCAGTTCATTTTAATCACTTCAATTCAATCAATTCAGTTCAGTTAAGTTCAGTCAGTTCAATTAAGTTCAGATCAGTTCAATCAATCCAATTAAGTTCACAACAATTAAATTCAGTTTTGTTCGGTTGAATTCAACCAATTCAATTCAAATCAGTTCATTTTAGTTCAGTTCAATTCAACGGTTCAGCTGAATTTAATGAATTTATTTCAGTTCAGTTCAATTCAAGGATTTGCAATAAAAACAGTATTTCAGCATTCAGTAAAGTGAGTGTGGAGAGCCAGAATTCTCTGCATCTGAAGTAATAAGTAATAATCACTGTGTCACTGATCATCTATATCTATCAAACATGTGAACTGGTTTGTTTGATCAGTAAGCTTGTGGCAAAACAAACCAGACAGAGAAGCTTCTAATAAGGGAACCCATCTTTTCTCCCTCTTTCTTGTCCAGTTTCTGTCTTGCAATTTTCAAAAATAAAACCTCCTAACTGTTGCTGAGCTAGGAGCTGCACATCTCTTACTTCAACATGTTTGGTTACTGTACATCCACCTGCCTTTCTGTTACATGACCCTATTACCTATGAAGACACAAACACCTTGTAGTTTGACGATGTCCATCTCCGGCATTTTCTCCAGCAGCTGTCCTGCCTGGAATTTGCTGCCCAGATGAGAAGTTTCAATGAAGAGACCCAACTCTGTGAAGCCAGCCTCATGAGGAGTCACCTCAAACCATTTACCTGAGACAGCAAGAGAGAGAGAGAGAGAGAGAGAGAGAGAGAGAGAGAGAGAGAGAGAGAGAGAGAGAAAACCCTTTTTTCTAAAGTCTTACATCTATTTTATCTACTGTAGCATTAATTTGCTATTAATTTACATAATCTATTTTGATGACATTTTGTGTGTGTGTGTGTGTGTGTGTGTGTGTGTGTACCCTCTATAGGCCCATGTGAGTAGCAGTGTTTCTCTATGGCACTGTAGACAGGGTAAGGGTTGGAGACGTTTTGGGTGGCATCCTCTGAAAGACACCGTAGATCCATCTGATGAAAACAGAGGAAATATTTTTTTTTAATATGAGCAAATTTGTCCTTGTAAATGTAATCCAACTTGTTGTTGTCATTTTTTCTCTCTCCTCTTCCCCTCTCCTAACCTGTTTCATGATCCCAGCGGAGGTGAGGACTCCCCAGATGTCGCTGAGGGAGAAGTCCTCCCCCTCGGCCCTCTGGCCCAGCCAGGCCAGAGCTTCATCCAGGCTCACATCAGGTCCTGACAGCCTGGACACCGCTCGCTCCATGTTGCTGCTCCACCAGGGGTCGCTGTACAGGGACGCCATGGACCTGACACACACACACACAGACACACACACACACATACAGGAGAGAGAGAGAGAGACTGATATGTAGGTCAAGAGATATTATGCTTGGTTTTACTTCTAAAATCTCTAGTCTGAGTTTCCTGGTCATTTTGCAAAGCTCTCACTTTTTTGGGAGTCAGTGCTCCAAGTGGACTCAACAAACTAAACTAAAAAATAATCCATTATTTTTCTATTTGTGCTTACGCATGTGTTAAGCAATCCTTGATTGAAAAAATGTGTGTGTGTGTGTGTGTGTCTGTGAATTATTACCATGTGGAGCCAGAAACTCCCCCGAGGTACAGCACAGTGTCCAGCAGACCTTCTTCTTGCATCTGGTAAAGGGAACCCAGCAGAGCCACCGCTGCTCTCTGCCCCCCTCCTGACCCCAGCAGGGCAACATGGGGAACCGAGTCCTGGAGGGAGGGAGGGAGAGAGAGACAGTGGCGGTTCTAGACCAATTTTACTGAAGGGGCCTGGCTGGGGTCAGGGGTTTTGTCAGAGGGGCACATTAAACCCGGGGCAAAAAAAGACAAAGACTCAAAATTACATCTGATTTTTTTCCCCCATAAAACTAGTGATTACCCATTGTAACCAAATTGAATGGTTCAAAATATCACATTTGAGACACAAGTATAAGACACAGAAATAGTGGAGACATCCTATTTTTCAGTGTAACCTTAGTACAGACAAACTCCTCACTTAGTACAAAGTCCTGCTTCTAAAATCTTTATCAGGCAGTTTCATCAACATCATCATCACATATTCATTACACCACTGTCTTCTTATCATCTTCATCAATAAATCATCATCATATTTACACTCTAAAAGCTTATTGTTACCTTGTAACAATAAAATATTGTTCATGGTAGTCGCTTCTTGCTTCTGACTGCCTCTCGTCAGGTGGTTGACTTTTGGAGCTCGCTGTTTTCACCGTAGATCAACAAAACTGACCGCCGTTTCCAGCGGTGCAACGCTCTAAAGCGGCTTTCACAGAGCACGCGCACGGCACAGACCGCGGCTGGCTCAGCCATTCATTGTGTATGTGATCAGGGAGCGCAAGAGCGCACTGGTCTGCGTTTATTTTTAGAAATCTAGATGATTGACATCATTAGATATGCACTATTCTTGCAAAGACAATGCAGTATAGTCATACATTTATTATAAAATTCCATGTGAAGTCACACACACAACAGGTAACAGGTGAAATCACAAGAAATGAGAAAAAAATACAGCCTTCATTCATGTAACATAATTTATTAAGAAGCATTAGTTCAGCTAATTCATAAATTAAAAAATGTATTTGCCTCTTTACACGATCCGAAGCTGCTGAGCTGTCCACCAGAGAAAAATTGCGCCAGAACGGAAAACTACTTCCTAGCGTCTGTTTCAGTCGCGTAGCAACCAGCGCCACATACGTGCACGCTGTGCATGCGTGCCTTTCATGATGAACGCCTGTGTGTAAACAAAGCTGCATTCAGATTATGGAACTTGGTTCCAGTTACCGCCTGATAAAAACACACCAAGAGAAACTTTCAACCACCACTACAGCTGCTACAACATTTTGGCCTGCTGGAGGTGCTAGAACAAAGCAAGGCTCAACAACAATACACACAATGACAGGAAACACACTGCACATCATTGGAAACATTACAAACTCAAGCAAGGAGCACAAGTGGCAAAACAAAAGGTCCATACACTCTACAGTTACAGTTGTTTGTCTCCAATTTTATTCTGGATCACCTCATAACAATGTTAATCTTAATCGCACACACAGACTATTTCGTCGTCATTTCAGCATCAACTGAGGCTGAGACCAAATTTCAAACTCTAGCACCACAGCCTGTTTTGAAATTTTCAAGCATAACTGAGCGGATGTGTTACCTGCATACTCAGTGTCCGTGGACACAAACAAAAAACAATCAACAATGCAGAATGTAGAGCTGTAACCATTGTGACGTCATGCCGTCCGTCACAAACAAGTATCTGTGCAGGTGACTGTAAAGTACTGAGCACTGTCCCAGGTGTTGTCTACAGTGTTGCCAGGTGGGAAATGTAGGATTATCGTACCAGAGGCTCAAAATTATCGTATTTTGAGGGAAATTATCGTACACATGTGATCACCAACATAACAAGCCCAATGATGTGCTGTTGTCAAATATAGTCACTCTAGTGTTTAATAGCGTCCTGCAGGCACTCAGTGGCGTCAGTGCGGAATGGATTAACCCCCTGAACCCCAAACCCGCCGGCGGGATAGAAAGACATGTATTTTTTTAAAAATAGCGGTAGAAAAAAGGACGAAATTAAGGCTAAAAAAGTGATTTTTCATTCTAATCATTTTATTATACATGCTTCATTCAACAATTCGCCAAAAAATAGTCGTTTACTCAATCCAGATCATTCAACAAACAGAAAATTCTGCGGTCTTCAGCGGATCTGAGACATCTTGACTGATTCAGTCGTGTGACAGTCGTGTGACAAAAATTCACTGAATTTCAGTGTGTAGGCAACAGTAGTAACATGGAAGGGCACAAGGCAGTAAAAACGCCTAAGTTTATACAGGTTTGAAAAATGTTAATATTTCAGGAAATACATCATGTGAAGCCCTACTTTTTTTTTTTTTCCTGGATCAGTGACACCTGTGGGCACCTGAAAAAATGTTCTGTACATTTATGCCAGTTTTTCTCGATTTTTGTAAAATAAATTATCCAAAAAAATCATATTATTTTTTTTATTATTTATGGCTCTATAACTCTTTCATACTGTGTGAAAGACATTTTTGGCTTCAGGTGATAGCCACAGCTGTGCTGTTTCCATAGAGGTGCAGCACTTGTAATTGCAGTGAAAAACAAGCCCACTGTGAGCCAAAATGTGAGGGGAGCAGAAAACGCCCCTAAACTGCTTGGGGTTCAGAGGGTTAACAGCAACTGTTTTGAATCGCGCTCGCTCGACTTCATGACCTGACTATGAGCTGACCATTCAGCCAATCATGCTCGTTGTGCTGAGACAAACGCATAGATGGCATACACGATTGGCTGGAAACACGTCACATGGGGATAGATGCCTTCAGGGTTAAAAAAAAAAAAAAAAAAAAAAAACTCTCCGGCAGACAGTTGCGGCAGGCAATAATTTGAAATGGTCAAATTATCGTACATTTGGCCTTTTTGGGGATTATTGATCGGACATCGTACAGAGGGCCAAATTATCGTACAAATACGATAATTATCGTACACCTGGCAACACTGGTTGTCTATGCTGCGCGTGCGTCGTCATCATCTGGTTGACTGGTGACGTCACTGGCCGGAGCAGCAGAGGCCATAAAAAGCCAGCTCGGCAGCAGGTGTGTGTCGCACATGCTGGAGTTGGTCTTCGGCTGGTCTGAGACCAGGTTAGGCTGCCTGTATAGGGCTGGCCGCTCGGCAGTGTGTGTCCGCTCTCCAAGTTCAGCGGGGGGGTGTCCACATCTGCTGGATCTGCTCTCAGACTGAGCAAAGACCAAGCGAGTCCCGCCTTTCCCGGGCGGGCTCTCCAGCTGGCTCTGCTAGCTGCACAGCAGGTGCGCCCCTCAGGCCGGTCTCCGGTGGTCGGTGCAGCCTGCGCAGAGACTATTAGTCCAGTCATTTTAGGAAAAAACCTAGGACAAATTGCAAGAGAAAAAAACTCTTGCAATTTGCTTCTCTTGCAATTTGTCCTAAGTTGACCCCAATTTTGGCCTAAAATTACTGGACTATGAGGGTCCACAGACTGGTGATGCTGACGGATGCAGGCGCTCTCTTCTGCTAGGAGGAGCCAATGCCTGCATCACGGTTGTCATGGAGACGGTCCATTGGCCTGCTGAACATCTGGTCGCAAGGACCGTGCTGTTGTCCAGACTGCGCCACCATGATGTGCCAAGAACTGCTCCGTGGCTTCTGGTCAGGGTCATCGACATGAAGACTGCGGTCGTTGCCGTTATAACCATACCGCCTGCGCCTGCTCCTTGATACGGGGACGGGACCTGGGGTGTGTGTGTGTGTGTGTGTGTGTGTGTGTGTCTTGTGTGTCTTGTCCTTTCCAATTTTGTTTTTTCAGTTTCAGCTTTTAATTTAAAATGCTCCAATTCAAGATCCATTTAGGGCTACTGTACCTGTTGCCCAACGATAAAAAAAAGAAAAAAAGAATTAATGTATAAAAAAAAAAAAAAAAAAAAGTAACATGTCTTCTATTCTTTGTGGCTGCAGTGAACCAGTTTTCCCTCCAGGTCATTTGTCTCATTTCTTTGTCAGTAATAGGAAATAACAGCACCGTCCCCCTGATGCCCCTATGTTTGACACAGCATCTCTAAAGTATCCTGTACAGAGCCAACAACCACAAGAAGAAATGGCCCGCGTGTGCACGCTGCTCTGCGCAAGTCTGCGCCGTCATAGATCTATGTGCGCTGTACCCAGCGCAGAGCGCGGCCCAAACCGCACGCTATGTGAAAGCCGCATCACAATGTATAATCTTTGTTCGGAGGGGGGGGGCACAGCGGGGTCCAGACTCAGTGTTATGGGGGCACTGGCCCCTGCTGGCCCCTCCCCAGAACCGCCAGTGTGGGAAGATTTGTCACGTCCTTCTCGGCGGAGTTTCTTTCACACCGGCGAAAACATTGTTGCTGGTGGTGAATTCAGCATCCTATAACAGACTCCAACCACTCCTCCAGGCTCAGGCCACCCAGCAAATCAAAATTCACCACAAAGTCTGACATTTTGTTTACAAAAATCTTGAAACAAATATGACCTAACGAAGAAGTGGAGCGCAGAGTAGTTGGTTGCTAGGCAACGTTATGTCCGTTTACACTGGCGCGGGGATATTTTGTGCTGCGGTCTGCCAGTGGGTTACACTGATTTTACAACGGCATGGAACGCGGCTCAGCCAATCACATGTAAGGATGGGAAGCACCCATTTATAATAAAACGCACACACAGCCGGCGCCCCTCCAGCAGATGGCGCCCTTAGCATTTGCCTATACTGCCTATGCCACGGGCCGGCCCTGCTGAGCTTTTTATTCTTTCAAAAAGTCTGTCAAGATATTAATGTCAGAAATAATTAATATTTTACTGATGTTTTGAGTTTGTCTCAAGATAGATATCCATTGTTTTTTTTTTGTTTGTTTTTTTAAGTTGCATTTTTTTGTGGCATAGTTTCATTTCATTTTCTTATTTGATCTAAAAGGGACAGTGTACAGCTCAAACATATACTGTATGACACTATTTGATGCCATATCTTGCTTTGTTTTTTGTTGACACTACAATAAATATGTTTTTTGAAAAATATTTTTGATGTAGTTGGATTATTCAAGGTATTTCCTCTAGTTTTAGAGGAAATACCTACCAGGAATTACTCTCTGAAATTTTGCTGTTGATTGTCTCGTCTCGTTTTTGTCTTGAAAACATATTAATATTAGTATCATGACATGGTAATGCCAGTCCTGCATCCTTAAAGAAGTATCACAAAACTCACAAAAGTGTCCATGCCCTAAGAAGAAAAAAATCTTGACTCAGGCTTTCATAATTCATGCATCAAAGGGTTAAGCATGACAAGAGTGTTTTCTTACCACTGAACAGTTGATTCCCAGGCTGTTCAGTGACTCCTGAGCCACTTGTTTCCTCTTCTGAACATACTCCTTTTCACCAGCACACAACTGCTGTGACTGATAGATGTGTCTCTAGAAAAAGTCACAGACAGTTAAGTTAGAAAAAAAAAAAAAAATCATTTTTCTGACCTGTACAACAATGTCACATCCACACTGTGTATCTGCTGGCCACATTTATGTTGATATGTGGAAATATTCAAAGATGCCATTGTTTTTACGGCAGCAGTATTACATCAACTGGAATTTATCTACTCGTCTTTTGCATTTCATACACATTTCCCTGTTCTCCAGCAGGACATAGTCAGGATCTTTGGAAACCTTTGATCTCCCCAAGAATTTAAAATAAAGTTCTGTGACTCTGAACAAAGCTCAGCCAAGAAGTGAAGGTGTCGATGAAACCCTTCAGCGACACTTGCAGTCTAAATCCTTTGCCATGCATATCTCACCTCAGGAGCGTCTGTTGTTGTCTCCTCCATGATGGTCACTGGTTCTCCCAGAGATCCTGTCATGAAAACAGAGATGCTCATTAACACAGCTGTCCAGCTTGTGTTTCTATACCACATGGTTGGCCGTTAGAGAAATCTTAAGTGCAATGAATGTGACAAGAAGATCCACGCTGCCATGGAAGTTATTCCGCCTCGTTGGTTATGTTCTCTGGAACAGAAGTGAAAATAGTCCGCGGTTCTTCCTCTGAGGGGTGCACTATTGGAGCTGCTTATGCTACGAAATGTAGTTATGTGGAGAGACACAGGAGCACACACACACATGCACATACACACACACTGACATAATTGGGCACAGTTGCAGAAGTGCATGGACATGTGCACAGGCAAACACACATGAAAGTCTGCATGCACTCACCCTCTCTCTCTCTTTCTCCATTTCATCACATGCACAGTAGAGGACCTTTGTTCTACCACATGTTGGCTAATGAAGAAGAGCTTCTAAATACGTACCAGATGAAGAATTCAGCTCAGTTTCAGAGTGAAGTAGATGGAGTGTCAGGGCTATCCAACCAAGATAAATAAATTACCTCACCACTTCAGACTGAACTGAAAAGATAAATGCCTCAGTGTTACAAAATGCAAACTCACACACAATCTCTGTCTTTCTTCTCAAACATACTGTCATGTATAGAGGTGACTGATATCCTTGCACTCTCGTTCGGTTTGGAGTAGGCATCAATCACATGACCAAATGAAGATTCCAAGAGTTCAGTCAGGGACAGAAGCAATCAATCATCAATTGATTGGATCAGTAAAGAGGAGAAGGTAAAGACAAGAAGAAAGGGGAAGAGAACAGAGCTTGTCAGAGCTGCGATGGCCGAGTGGTTAAGGCGTTGGACTTGAAATCCAATGGGGTTTCCCCGCGCAGGTTCGAACCCTGCTCGCAGCGCTGTGTTGAGCACTTTGGCTTTGTGTTTGAAATAGAATGCTATGTGCAGAGGAGGCCCCAAAACACATCCAGCACAACCATCAAATCATGCACACACTGCTCATAACTGTATGAATACGAACACACGCACAAACATGAGAAATGGACAAATGAATTAACAATTTCTTACTTTATTTTAAACAATGTATATTAAAATGTATTAAAATTTGAGAACCCAATCAAAAGTTTTCAAAATGCTAAATAAAGTGAACATATTGAAACAATAAAAGCAACCTGATAAAAAACCTAAATAAATAACAATGACCAATCAACTTGAGTGCAAAATATTCAAAACAAAGTTAAAAGTGCAAAACTGTAAACTACTGTACAAAGCAAGATGCTGAAGATGATGTTTCTTCTGCTGCAACAGTAGATGTGCTAAAGAACTTCAGTAATTACACCACAAACGCAATTTTTTCAAAACTTGTAAATTATCCAATTAAAATATGTCAAAACATGATCTACAAAGATTTGCATTTACAAAGCTAATCATTAGTCTGAAACAATTTGGGGCAAATTGGACATTTGATAGATTGTTTAATAAAATAATAAACCAAAACACCAATATTTAATGTTGCAAGAAAACACTGGGTGCTAGTTAACAAACCCACTAGCCTTTATGAATCATAAATGATGATGCATCCTACTCAGGTTAGCTAATGTTAGGTAGCAAGCAAAGAGTAAGAAATCAACAAGGTTGTTTTAATGATTTCAGCTATTTCTGCTAAAATCATAAACACATAACATTCATTACTTTCTAGACAGCTTCCCAGGTTAAATTATTGTGGCTTAGTTTTTCACATTAGTATACTAAGTAAGTTAGTTTAGCTAATAACCAAAGCAAGCCATACAATCAAGGTGGGTAGGCTATCTGGTTAACTTATGTTATGCTTAAAATTTCAGATTCAGTGAACAATAACATACCAAAGTGAATGTGACAAGACCAAAGCTATTTCTACTTCTGACTCTAGCTCTTATCTGCATTAAGACTAGGAGAAGTGCCTTGGTCCTGTATCTGCACAACATTCAGCCAATTTGTTTTTGAGTATGCCATTTTCACATTCTACAGCACCACCACTAGGAGAATGATAGGCACATTGTTGTTTTAAGTCTGTGTCTAGGTAATCTTCTACTTGTTGGAGCGCTGAGTTGAATTCATTTTCAGATGATCAAATGGTTTGTCTGGTGGAGGATGTGCTGCTTGTGGAGAAGGGATACAACTAGCTATGCAGATAACAGTCCCCCTTTTGACACATGGTCTTTACCTTATGTCAACTTTGCATAGTTGGGAAACAGACACTGAGGTACACAAGGATTACCATTGGGACCATACCAAATGCCATCCCTGGAAACTGAACCAGTTTTCTTCCAAATGTATCTCTCATCAGTGCTGGCATGAGACTGCAGGTCCAGTACATTGGTTTATCCATTCACTACCCCACCAGCTTCTTCATGTGGGGGTTTTCACTTACTTGACACTGCAGTGTTGCACTTAACACAACCACTAGAGGCTTTTTAATTTCTGACACAACTACAGCTCATAATAACCTTTTGCAAATACACTTCAGATAACATCTGATGCTGAAAGATTTTTTTGCTATTATTCATTGATGTCCTAATTTATTCTTTATTTCTGATATTTTGTTATCAGTACATTAAAGAGTCCATCACGGGTTATAGTGACTTAACTAAATGCATTTATTTAAGTATGAATAGTTATATGAATAGTTCACACCTGCTGACATCAAAACAATAATTTACAGGCAAACAATCTAATGGATCCATCGTATGCTAAATGTGAAACTAAAAAAAATGTGTTTCAGTAAACACACCTGCTGTGATTACGACTTCGCCTATTAATACGTTCTTTTTCCTCCTGATATCACATACTGTGCAAAAAAGAAAGTACAATGAACAGATTTTACCTCATATACACATAATGAAAACAATACAAAAATCAACATGAGTGAAAGGTTCATGAGAATACTGTCCACAACAAGACACAGGAAGAAACAATCTCCGCACTTCAAACTATATATTTGTAAATAGGCAACATGCTTACATCTGCAACATCACCTCATCAATAACCAAACTGATGTTCACCACACAGAAACATGTTACAATGTGAAGTACGATACCACATATTGTGAAAATTGCCATTCCTTTGTCCATCTGTCAACATTCCATCTGTCCATCTGTCATATTGCTTTGAAATTTGGAGAAATTGTGACACCTCCTGAACACTTTGTTTTCTGCATTAATAACAAGGAACTCCTTGTTATTAATGCAGAAAACAAAGTGTGTACTATAATAAACTACACTGATGTCTAACAATATAATTCCAATAAAGAATGACAAATGTTGAGTTGCTGGCCAGAACATTAACTTACATGTATCAGATGATCAAAGTGACAAGGGAACATAAACCTGAATTTGAGGCAAACAGGAGCAACAAGAATTTCTCTCTTCAGTGAGCCTGCATTAACACAAGATGTGTGTGAGCAGTGTTCACGTGTGGCTGCATCTCCAACAACACTGACTGAGAAGAGTTTGAGTTTCCTCGTCCTGAGTGATGGACAGTCATCATGTTTTCTAGTTTGTTGTCCTGTTGAACAATTCAGTTCAAGCAGCAGATCTGCAGCTTCACCTGCTGCTTCTCTCACCAACACACTTGAGACTTTTAACACGGTCATGCCTGCACAAACTTCTCCCACACACACTGCTGCTGCACAGTTTCTCTCCTGAGTGGATTCTCCTGTGTCTGTTTATGTGACTTTTACATGTACAATTTTGATTACAGACTGAACAGCTAAAGGGTTTCTCTCCTGTGTGGACTCTCATGTGTTTCTTTAAGTTATTTTTTTGAGTGAAACATTTACCACAATTTGAGCAGCTAAAAGATTCCTCTCCTGTGTGGACTCTTGTGTGTGATTAAGCTACACTTCTGTGTAAATTGTTTACAAATTGAGCAGCTAAAAGGTTTCTCTCCTGAGTGGATAATCATATGCACTTTTTTGTGACCTTTATCTGAAACATGTTTACCACAAATTGAGCAGCTAAGTTTTCTCTCTTGAGTGGACACTCATGTGTATATTTAAGGAACATTTCTTTCTAAAACTTTTACCACAAACTGAGCAGCTGAAAGGTTTCTCTCCTGTGTGTATACTCATGTGTGCACTTAAGTTATATTTCTGTCTGAAACTGATACCGCAAATTGAGCAGCTGAAAGGTTTCTCTCCTGTGTGGATACTCATGTGTTTATTTAAGACAGATTTCAGTGTAAAACTGTTACCACAAATTGAGCAGCTGAATGGTTTCTCTCCTGTGTGGACTCTCATATGTGTGCTTAATTCACTTTTCCATGTAAATCTCTTAGCGCAGAATGGGCAGCTGAAAGGTTTCTCTTTTTTGTGGACTTTCATGTGTCTGTTTAAGTGAGTTTTATGTCTAAATCTCTTAGCACAGACTGAGCAGCTGAATGGTTTCTCTCTATTCATGGAGCAGGAAGATGGCTTCTCTCCAGCCTCAGATCTGTCATGGCTGAAAAGGACTTCACTCACTGAGGCTAAACCTGACTGAGGCTCTCCAGTCTCCTCTAAGTCATCTTCCATGTCTTCAGTCTCAGATTTAGAGGAGTGTGAAGAGAGCAGCTGGCCATCACTACTTGCTTGTAAATCCTCTTCATCAGCTTCTGTTTCAATGGAGCTGCTGGCCGGAGGCTCTGCCTCTCTGTTCTCCTCAGTTTGGCTTTGATGAAGCTGTGAGGACTGAACTCTCTCTTCATCATCTTTACTCTTCACAGGGGCAGGAGTGAATGGGATATCCTTGGTGATATTGAGCTCCTCCTGTTCCTCTTTAATGTGGGGGGGCTCTGGCTCCTCCTGCTCCACACTGGGGCTGCACTCCTGCTGCTCAGGGGGAACCTCTTCTTTACTCACCAGCAGCTGCTGAGGCAACACTGAAACACACACACACACACACACACACACACACACACACATATTAGGGAAAACCATGCTTGGAAGTTTACCTCAGCCTGTTACCATTTCTTCATCATTTTTTACTATTTAGTACAGTAACAAAAACACAGGTAAAAGACAATATAAAATACAACGGAAATAGTGCAATTACAGAGTATGCAGTTTTAAACAGATGAGTTTTGAGTCTAGATTTGAACAGAGGAAGAGAGTCGATGTTACGGAGGTCCGGAGGGAGTGAGTTCCAGAGTTTGGGAGCAGAGCGGCTGAAGGCTCTGCCCACCATGGTGCTGATCATGGTGATCAGGGATAACCGGTATCACGACGTTGGTTATCAACTCGCTCATTCAATTCCAGGTTTGCCTCATCAAGAGCCATGAACGTACACGTATAAGGGGCGGGTTCCGAGGCAGCACACTAACCACAAACATGAGCAACAAGGAAAAACGCACAGTGTATGTCACGGCGAAGGAACAGCGTATTATACTGGAAAAGTATGAGGAGGAAAAACAACATTTACAAACTAAATCAAACATCAGGGCTGCCGCGAAGAGAAGGCAGAATGCTTGGTAATGTATTGCTGACTGCATAAATGCGCAAGTTACACATCAATGGCTCAAGTAGTCCACATCTGACACTGAAACCCATGAACTCACTGTACTGCACAGATGTGCTACGTGTATGACAGGTATAGCTGAATTCCCCCAGGTGTAACTTCATGGGTTAAAAGGATGTGGGAGCAAGTAAAAACACAAAAACACAAGAACATCATTGCATTTGGTAAGTTTGCCTTTTTATTATAGCCTGTCATAAAGGCTATAATAGCTGGCGCCAAGCTGGCGCCAATAATAAAGCTGACACCAAAACAATCACGTCAGTGCATCAGGTTGACAGCCTGAATAAAATCAGATACTGAGCTGCGTTAGAATTTAGCAGGAACAAAATACAAATATAAAGGCCTACTCGCCCTCTTGAATGAAGGGGACAAATGATCCTTTTTCACATTTGCATCAGTGAGCTGTCAATCAGGCCCATTCTCTTACCCAGGAATAATTTGGCCCCCAAAAACATTTAGAGCTAATTAACTGAGCCAATCTTTCTTTATATTGGATTCAATCTTATCTTCAATCTTACAGGTTCAGGAAAGGTTTCCTATCCCGATTAGAGGTGAACCAGCTTTGTGATACAGAAAATCCAAAGTTGAGCCTGAAGTTATCTCGCTAACGCCTTAATCCAGCTTCGTGATACAGGCCTCTGATCTGATGTGATCTGGATGGAGAAACAAAAGCAGTGAAATCTCCCTTTATCCAGTTTTCACAAATAGAATAAAGGTTTCACAAATCTGAAACTGTGTTTGAAGGACTCTTTAGTTTTTCTGGGACAATCTAGTCCAGACTGATAGATTTCTAGTGTATGTATGGTAATTTTTACACCATCCACAGGAGCACAAACTGGGAGTTATCAGCACGTTCCAACCTCTACTCGGGCCCAAGCTGAAGAACACAAACACCTAAGGGGAGCCCTGAAAACTTGTGGCTATCCGAGTTGGACTTTTGACAAAATACGCTCCAGAAAGAATACCAACACTGAGGATGCTGAGAAAATAAAAGACAAACGCAAAAACATTGTGATTCAATATGGGTCTGGGGTTTCAGAGAAACTCAGGAGGATTTTTAACAAACATCAGATCCCTGTATGTTTCAAACCCGGAAACAGACAGAAACTGGTTCATCCAGTCACGTGACAAGATGGCGTGCTGAAACTCTTGGCGTCCACAGAGCGGACCTGGAAAGTTGGCATTTAACCCTTAAACCATCCAGCAAACTATGTTATAAAACTGAGAAGAAACATCTATTAAACAACAATTGCACGGATGAATGAAAAGAAGTGGCCTCACCGCACAAGACAAGCAGCGAAACAGAAAGAAAGTGAGCAACGCCAAAGTGAAGGAAGCATGGCTGGTGAGAGCCCTCCAGGCTGGGCGCAAGAACTTCTGAAGCAGTTTGCTGATGTTAAAGAATCATTTGAACAGAAATTTGATGCACTGAACGAAAGCCTGAAAAGTTTGAAAAAGGAATCGCGTGCCTTGATCAACAGAGTGGCAAACGCGGAACAACGAATTAGCAATCTTGAGGATTTCAAAGACGCGCACACCAGAACGACCCGGGAGCTTTCTAAAGAAGTGCAGCAGCTCAAAACCAAAGTTACCTTCCTTGAATCCCAGAGCAGAAGAAATAACCTAGTGTTTGTGGGTTTAAAGGAGGGCCTGCTCGAGACTGCTGACCCTAATGTAGAGATGATGATGATCCTCCGATACATATTGGATCTGGATGAGTCGGCGCAGGTACCAGAGGTGGAGCGGCAGCACAGAGCCCTACGTCCGAAACCAGGACCAGAGGAGCCACCGAGGCCATACATCGTCCGCATGCTGAAGTGGACTGACCGACAGCGCATTCTCAAAGCAGCAAGGGCAAAACCAGGATTGAAGTGGCACGGGAAGCCCTTCCACGTCTTCCAGGATCTCCCCGCAGAGATACAACAGCAACGCGCAGCTTACTCAGAGCTGAAAAAAACTCTCCGGGATGCAAACATACGTTTTGGCCTGTTGTATCCATCCAGATTGTTGGTGACGCTGGACGGAGAGAAATACATCTACAAATCTCCTGAAGACGCGTATCGAGACTTATCAAAACGGGTCCCATCAGCTTTTGGCTAAAACAATGTGATTCACAGGTCAGTGGAATAATAATTGGCTACACAATAAGGACCGATGACATTATGACCGGTGGTCATAATGCATTCTTCCTTCTTACGTATGGTCGCTGGACAAATACGAAACAAAATACTTCTGAGTTAATTTTTACTTATTAACATACCAGCAAATACTGGGTTTTTGAGTTTAATAAAAATAACTGAAAGGTCTGGGAATACTAGAGTGACGCGCCTATCCTTGGATCATGGACAGGGGACTGAGGACTAGTCCCTATATTATGTGTTGTTTATTCCCTTATGGTGATAGTCTATGTTTGTATGTGTTATGTGTTTGTTGTGTTATGGTTAAGCCAGGAAAGCAGAATAAAATGTTGGAATTGAGTTTAGGAGTCATGTGTAGAATTAATTATGTTTAAAGATGGGTCTGCCTATTATTAGGGTTATATCGTGGAATGTTAATGGCATATCAAACAAAGTGAAACGTTATAAAATACTCTCACATTTGAAATCTATAGGATGTGATATAGCCATGATACAAGAAACTCATTTAAACCAAGATGAATCTTTAAAACTAAAACAGAGGTGGGTAGATCAAGTTTTTTCTGCTTACGGTAACAGTGCCTCAAGAGGTGTTAGTATCTTAATTTCCAAAACCACATCTTTCAAACCATTGGAAGTAATTTCTGACAAGGAAGGGAGGTACGTAATTGTATTAGGGCTTCTTAGTAATGTGAAAATGTTGCTTGCCAATATATATTGTCCTAACACTGGACAAGTAAACTTTCTGACAAAACTGAGTATACTATTATCAAGGTTTTCCGATATTCCCACAATAATTGGTGGAGACTTTAACTTAGTAGCTCAGCCCAGTTTTGATCGGTCTAAGCAACCTCTACCAACAGATGGCGCACTTGCTTCAGCTTTTGATGAATTCCAAACAACAACATGCACAATAGACATTTGGAGATGTATTAATACAAATTTACAAGAATATACTTTTTACTCTAAAGCCCATAACTCATACTCTAGGATTGACTATTTGTTAGTATCTAGCCAGATGGTTGAAAATGTGGTTAATTCTGATATTCATAATATACTGATTTCAGATCATGCTCCCATTTCTGTCAGCTTGTACCCCTCCTTTGAGGGAAATAAAACAAAACAATGGAGACTGAATAATTCATATCTGGGAGATGAGAAATTTGTTCATTCAATAAGGGGAAAAATAAAGGAGTATTTTGCCTTAAATTTGCATTCGGTAAACTCAATCCAAACAATATGGGAGGCATTTAAGGCTACATGCAGGGGATGGTTTATTAGCTATTCAACTGCTAAAAAGAGGGAGAAGAATGAAAGGAAACAATCTTTAAAGGACGAACTTAACAAGCTTGAAAAAGGACACATGAGGGAACCAGATAATTATACATTAAGGGATTCTTTGTTATTATGTAGAGCACAACTGCAAGAAATAATGCATGAAGAAACCGCGTTTGCATTATTTAAACTGAAAAGAAAATATTTTGAGTCAGGTGATAAGGCGGGTAAAATGCTGGCAATGAGGCTTAAGCAAACAGAATCTAAACATTTAATTTCAAAGATATATGACTGTAATGGCCAACCTACACAAGATCAAAAGCAAATGAACCACTGTTTTAAAAATTACTACAAGAAACTATACGAATCTGAAAGTAATCCTAATTTAAATGCTGTTCACAATTTTTTTAGTAGTATATGTTTACCTTCGATTACAGAAGTAGATAAAATTGAACTAGAAGAGTATATAACAGACTTAGAGATTAAAGCAGCTATAAAACATCTTTCTAATGGCAAGACACCCGGGGAAGATGGTTTTAGTATTGAGTTCTATAAAACTTTCCAGGATGAAATAATACCTTTTCTTGTAATGTTATATAACGATGCAATAATGTCTCAATCAATGCCTACCACTATGCGAACGGCTGTAATCACCACGATACCAAAACAGGGCAAAGATCCCACACAAATGAGCAATTACAGACCTCTCAGTTTGCTTAATAATGACTATAAAATATTTGCCAAAATACTTGCATTACGACTGGAAAAAGTGGTTCCCTCATTGGTCCATTTTGATCAAGTAGGTTTTGTAAAAGGCCGTCATGCTTCAAGTAACATGAGAAAGCTATTTCATGTGATCCACAGAGCTGCTTCACTACAGCATCCAGCGATCTTGTTATCGCTGGATGCTGAAAAAGCGTTTGACAGGGTTGAATGGCCATATTTATTTTATACTCTACAAAGATATGGTTTTGGTCCAGTATGCATGCAGTGGATTAGAGCACTTTATTATAAACCACTTGCCCGTGTTAAAACTAATGGAATCATGTCTGAGCCCTTTGAGTTAACTAGATCCACACGGCAAGGATGTCCAGTCTCACCAATAATTTTTGTTTTGGCACTGGAACCCCTGGCATGCTCTATTAGAGCTAACCAACAAATAAGTGGCATTAAAATGTATGATTATGATTTTAAAATTAATTTATTTGCAGATGATATATTATTAACCCTGTCAAACCCAGAAATTTCAGTGAAACATTTGTTTAAGCTTATAAATGAGTTTGGCAACCTTTCAGGGTATAAAGTAAACTGGAACAAGAGTGAAGCAACTCCCCTCAATTGTATGACATTCCCAGTACATCTTGATGCAACCCAGATAGTCTGGAAGAAGGAGGGCCTAAAATATCTTGGTATCAATATAATCTCCCCAATTGAGAAAATTTTTGAAATAAATGGCCCTAAACTGATTAAAACTATTAAAGAAGATCTTGCAAGATGAGGAACACTTCCGCTATCCTTGTGGGGACGAGCAGAGATCATCAAAATGAATGTCTTTCCTAGACTTTCTTTCATGACGGCATCGATCCCACTGAAATTCCCTGAATCTTGGTTCAAAGAAATCAAAAAGCTTTTTATAATGTTTCTTTGGGGGGACAAAAAACCAAGAATCAGTCTCAGTAAGCTTGTCAGACATAGGAATAAAGGAGGGTTAGGAATACCGGATATATATACATATTATTTGGCTTTTAATGGCAAATACCCCTTACTGTGGGCCTATTATGAACACCATGAGGCTGGCAGCTGGATATGGCTTGAAAACAAAATGATTGATGAGAGCCCAAAACAAACATCTTTGTCTGCTTTATGGTATTGTACAAAATTAAACACAAATTTGAAGAACCCTATTATTAATTTTTCATGTGACATTGTGAAGGTCATACACAAGAAATGTGCAATAAACGGATTACAATTGCCTTCATGCCCATTATGGAGGAATCCATTGCTTACTGCAGGAGGGAAGACTCTTTTAAACAACAAGTGGAATAGTCACAATATTAGGAAACTTGAACAAATTGTAAAGCAGGGGAAAATAATGTCCTTTAATGAAATTAAAGCTAATTATAATCTGAATAAATCATGTTTCCTACAGTATTTACAATTGAAATCTATACTGCAGAAATTTATATCTCAGGGTACCACTATGGCGTCAAATAAAGACTTAGATGATAAATTCAGAGAGATTGTAACAAATAGTGGTACAGTATCCAAACTTTACAAACTTATAACTTTTTTCTCCTGCAGTAACATGGATAAAGTCAAACAACAATGGGAACATGATCTCGGAAAACACCTACCACCTGAACAATGGAACTCTATTATAGGACATACAAATTATTTATCAAAATGTGTCAGATATAAACTTATACAGATGAAGATTTTACACCGAACATATATAACCCCATACAAAACAAATAAAATGAATCCTCAGACATCAGACTTGTGCTGGCACGGCTGTGGAAAAAGAGGATCTCTAATACATATGCTATGGCACTGTCCAGAAATAAGAAAATTTTGGGAAGGAGTCCAAAATACTTTATGCTCAATTATAAATGATGATGTACTAATGTGCCCAGAAGTGTGCTTGTTGGGAGCTAAAATGGATGGTGTAAAATCTGAAGAAATACAACAGCTTTTAACGCTGGCATACCTTTCTGTGAAAAGGATTATCCTCATGAATTGGAAAGTGCGGAAACCTAATTGTTTCTGTTTGAATAACTGGCTGAAAGACTTCATAGAACTAATAATGATGGAACGTGCAGCCTCAGCTTTACAGGAGCTGTATAGACATGATTTTGATGGGCCATGGACACTCATTAAAGAATATATAAATGTGAGAAATTCAACTTAGTTTAATAACATGTTGAGGATATGATATGAATGTGAACCTCGTAGGTAGAAAATCAAAATCCTCTCTAAGGAGTTTTGACACTGATTCCCTGAGTCTATTATGTTTCTTTATGTTAGTAGTTTGCAATCCCTGGTGAAATGTCTTTGTGTTGTGTATTAGTACTGTGTGTTTTTTTTTGTTTGTTTGTTTGTTTGTTTGTTGTTGCTGATGTTGTTTTGTTTTATGTGGCTAAAATTAAAATGTAAATAAAAAAAAAAAAAAAAAAAAAGAAAGAAACTGGTTCATCCAAAAGACAGGACACCACACAATCAGAAGAGCAACCTGATATATGCCGTCCAATGCAGTGAGGAATGGAAGGACTTATACATTGGGGAAACAAAACAACCACTGAACAAACGCATGGCCCAACACAGAAGGGCCAACTCCTCAGGTCCAGTCTCAGCTGTCTATTCACATCTAAAGGAAAAGGCACACAGTCGTTCACCAGGGTTTCACCTGACTCTGACGACTGTCTTTCACCAGACCACAACAATGGTCAAGTGCAACCGGTGCCTTCATGAACACACCCACAGAGGTTAAAGAGCATATTGCAGGTTGGAGACCCCAGTGAATCAATGTGTAGGAAAATGATGTGGGAACTGAATTTTCATTGAAATATGCATATATATATATATTCTACAGTGACCTCTGGAGTTGTTTTTGTGGCAGAATTTTACTTCCGCATCTGAAAAAGCTAAACCGGAAGTGACGTAGGAAGAGGGAGTGCGGTCAATTTGAACAATAGGAATATAATGGATCTTAATGCTAGTTGTGACACTGAAGAGGCTGTGAATGTGTATTTATATCAATATGATGGACCGCAGCCTTATAATTACAAGCCTGTTAGGCATCAAAGAGACCAGGAACAGACCAGAGTCAGAAGAAATAACGGACAGAGAGAGATTCAGCTGTGCTGCGAGGAGAACCAGTGGAGGACTGGGCAGGTGTGTTGGTCAGAGACCAGGGTTAGCTTGTAGATATATACACATTTATCTATGAATGTTAGTAAGCGTTATCTAACACTGTGTTCACATCACAACATTGTAAAGTTTGCTATCACGTATCAGGCTATAACTAGTAATGATCGTCTAATACCAGCAGGAGTATTGATACTTACCTATAACGGAAACTAATGAGCTTCTATCAGTCGTATTTTGCACTGCATCATATAACACACACACCGCGACGCTACGCTGCCGGTGTGTGTTGGGCTATAAACAGCTTCCTGACAAATGATACTGATTTTATAGCTCCCGCCTTGTCGTCTGTCGCTGTCGTGCTGCTGCAACCGCGTATAAACAAAAGTTGATTTATGATGAAAGGTATATATGGCAGTCCCTGTGCGCCACGCACCTGTCAGATCCGGCAGACCTGAGCTGCTGGGCGCGGTGCCTTACTCCACTGTCTTTGTCTGTTAGTGCGGACTAGAAAGACTGATGTGTACGAACTGATGAAGCCCCTTGGATAAGAGGCGAAACATCTTCCTAAGACAAATACAAGTCCAGTTGCCTACGATTCAATTTGCCCAAAGAGAATGATGACCTGGATAAATGAGAATATTCACAGAGATTATTAATTGTTTTTCTTTTTATCACAAGGTGCAAATAAATAGACACTGATGCAAATAAATAGCCTTCTTTACATATGCTTAAAATATATAGGCCTATATACTCTTTTATTTTAAGAATGGTGCAAAATAAAACAAACATCCCCCAAAGCAGTGGTCCCCGAGTTGCTTCTTGGTTATAATGGTGGTCCCTGGGACAAAACCAGTTGAAAACTCCTGACCTAGCTTAAATATGACCTTGCTAAGCACTGTGCATGCTAGCAGACTAGATAAGACCGGAGCAAATTAGGATAACGCATCGTCCCTGTGCAGAAACCCTTTTGGGCTGCATTTATTTACAGCAGCGCACGGACTGTGTTTTTTAACTTGTGGCGTTGAGGAGGAAAAGCGTTTCAGGTCGAAGTTATAACTTCATGGAGGAAAGAAAATGTGAACGCATGTTTTACCAGAGACTTTTATGACGCTGTTTATCCACCTACCTATTACCTACAGATAATAATTCATTAAATACACTCACTGACTACTTCAGTAGACACTGTGCAATGTGATGCACACCAGTAACAGCCCTACCATGAATTCTGCTTTATTAAATGTATTACTTTGTAAATGTTGACACTGTCAGAGAGACTTCTTTATGTTTACTGAGATGATAGTGGCTGTTGCTGTTGGTGTGGAGAACATTTTAAAAGTTAAAGGTTTAGTCTGAAGTGGCCAGGACTGTACACGCCACATTCATGTGAACACAAGTAAGACAAATACTTAATGTCTGAGTTTCAAAATGGCCCACGTAACTAGACAGATTTGTAACGTTATTTTTTTTAACTTATGCATATTATGTCCTACTTTTTTAAAAAAAATACAGATGGCAAAAAAAGGTGGATGCAGTATGGTGTGGGACTACTTCACCAACGATGTCACTGGTGAAGCAGTCTGTAATATTTGTGCAGCTTCTGTAAGCCAGGGATCAAGCAAGCTAAAAGCAAAAAACACAACCAACCTATGGAAGCACCGCTAAACATGATGACATGATGATACTGCCTTCTTGCACATCATGTTTTTGAATTGATTTATGTTCAAATTGTTCATATGCTGCTTGTTCCACACAATTTCTGATAATAAAAGTATTTGAAAATAGTAAAATGTTCTCCCATTAATTTATATCTTTGCAACATGGATGGAAACCCAGCCTGTGTTTCTATCCACCTATTTTTATTCGCATTTTCAAAAATTGCGAAAAAAAACTTGGATGGAAACGGCAGAAATTCGAAAAACGGCCGAAAAACGCTTGAAGGGGGTGGATTTCTCAGCGTATCGATAAAAGAAAAAGTGACTTTCTGCTGTGGAAACAAGTTTTGCGAATAAACGATGACTGGACCGGATGCCACGTCACACTGGTCTGCTTCCATCTATTTCTGACAACACTCTTAACATTAACATTCTTCATGTCTTCTCTTATTTAAGATGGTTCGGTATGAAGTTAGCGCTGCCAAAATTGTAACCAAACTTCTCCCAAGAGCCGACAAGTTCAGCAGGAATCTGTCCATGATCAGCTGAGTGTTTGTTGTTAAGTGGACTCACGGCGAACTCTTCTCCCAATAATCGCAAAACAAAACGAATGGAAACAGGCATAAATTCGCATTTTCTTTTGCGCATTTTGATAAAATTCGCTCAAAAATTTCGATATATTTGGATGGAAACCTGGTGACTGAATCCACATTTTTGCGAAGATTTGGGCTTTTAAAGGCTGTGGTCTTAAGTTGTTTGCAATAAATTGTTTACTCAGTTTTTTTTTTTGTTTTTTTTTTTTTGTCTCACTCCCATTTCTTCTTTTTTGCATTTTGAAGCTCTACTTAGAACCCTTTTCAAGATCTAACAGTGCAAAATGTAAATTCTTGCAATTTCTCAACAGGCTACTTCAGCTAGAGGCAGAAAGCAGGAGCGGCTGGAGGGTTTGGGGCTTGAAGCAGCTCTGCTGGCGTCCTGTGCTCAACACGGACATCAGCAGTGAGACAACAACATTTGAAGTGGACAAACCTGCTCTTTCTAGTCGAACTTGAGGCTGTAAAAGAGCGTCCAGCTGCTTTCTCTGCCGCTCGTTCTCCTCTCTTAACTGCCGCAGCTGCTCCTCGTGCGCCGCTAACGTCCTTTCAAACAGTTCCAATATGTCTCGAGTCGCCGCAGCCTGTTGCTGCTGGATCAGACACGTGACCTCCTGCACGTCACACATTCTCACACATTTACAACTACACTTTTTGGTCCTTCTGCTGTTTTCCACAGCAACTGACTCACAAAGTCTCCGGCATTGTTTTCTCTTTTACTCCTCCTTTAGCTTCCGCTTCCTCTTCTTCCTTCTTGTTCTTCTTCTTCTTCTTGAATGGCGGGTGGCACCTAGTGCTAAGGTACATTATCGCCCCCTACTGTGATGGAGTGTGGACCAACGTTAACTACCCTATTAACATATCTCTCGCTCCTGGGTGTATTTTTGGCAGTGAATAATAACATGTTTAACTGATTCTTCTTCTTGGCAGTAGTCACATAATCCTGTAGGATGCTTCCGTATCAGCTTCATTGTTTTGTTCAGTCTAGTATGTCCAACCCACCCTCAGCCTTGTTAAGATGTTCTCTTCTTTGGTACTCCTTTTGGTTATTCTCCCCTTTCCCACTTGCTGCTGAACTGCATAGAGATGTCGTCCTGTTTTTCCTGTGTCCCACATGTTTTGCCATTCTTTGAAAATGTTTCTTTTGATTATTGCCTTTGCCTCAGATTTACTGAAAGGGATGTTCATAATTTCTTCTAGTTCTAGAGCATTCTTAGCTAATGTGTCCACTGTCTCATTTCCTTTTATTCCCCTGTGTGCTGGTATCCACATAAATGTGATCAAATGATTCATGTTAATAAGTTATACTGGAGACTTTAATCATGTCTCACTGGATAAACTACTGCCAACTTTCCACCAGTATGTTGACTGCCCCAACAGAGAAAATAAAACCCTGGATCTGCTGTATGCAAACACCAGTGATGCATACAACACCACAGCCCTTCCTCCCCTTGGCAGATCAGATCACAACCTGGTCCTGTTAACCCCCAAGTATGTCCCCCTTGTTAAGAGGCAGCCTGTTCACACCAGGACGGTGAGGAGGTGGACTCAGGAGGCTGCTGAGGCACTGCAGGGCTGCTTTGAGATAACGGACTGGGATGTACTCTGTGAGCCACACGGGGAGGACATCAACGACATGACAGACTGCATCACAGAATACATCAGGTTCTGTGAAAACACCACCATACCAACCCGGACTGTACGCTGCTACCCCAACAACAAGCCATGGATCACCAGCGACCTGAAAGCACTCCTCAACAAGAAGAAGAGGGCTTTCAGGTCTGGAGACAGAGAGGAACTGAGGAGAGTGCAACACGAACTCAGGGAGAAATTGAGGGGTTGCAAAGACAACTACAGGAGGAAGCTGGAGGCCAAACTCCAGCAGAACAATGTGAGGGATGTGTGGACTGGGATGAAGCAGATCACAGGATGTAAAGGGAAACAAAGGCAACCATCAGGCAGCCTGGAGAGAGCCAACGAGCTGAACGGTTTCTTCAACAGGTTCAGCTCACAGCCGTCTATCTCTTTCACACATCCAGACCCCCACACACCCCCACCGCATCCACCCCTCCCCCCTCTCCCACCTGTGGTGAGCACTCCTGTGCAGCACCTCTCCTCCCCCTCCCCCTCTACCTCCTCCTCCACTGAAGACACCAGCACCCTCCCCCGCATGACTGTGACTACGGGCCAGGTTAGGAGACAACTCCACCAGAGGAAGGCCGCAGGACCTGATGGTATCAGCCCCAGGATCCTGAAGACATGTGCCAGCCAGCTGTCTTCTGTCATCCAACACCTCTACAACCTGAGCCTGAGTCAGGAGAGAGTCCCGGTGCTGTGGAAGACGTCCTGCCTAGTTCCTGTCCCGAAAAAGTCGACTCCATCGGACCTCAATGACTACCGACCAGTTGCCCTCACATCTCATCTGATGAAGATGCTGGAGAGGCTGGTCTTGGCCCACCTGAGGCTGCAGGTGAAGGAGTTGCTAGACCCTCTACAGTTTGCTTACCAGCCCCATTTGGGAGTTGACGATGCCGTCATCTACCTGCTGCAACGAGCTCATATGCATCTGGATGGTGGTGGCAGCACTGTGAGAATCACATTCTTTGATTTCTCCAGTGCTTTTAACACCATCCAGCCACTGCTGCTGGGTGAGAAGCTGCGGGTGATGGGTGTCGACACCTCCATTGTCTCCTGGATTACTGACTACACTCTTAGAAATAAAAGTGCTAACTAGAACCATATATGGTTCTTCGGCTTGTCCCCATAGGAGAACCCTTTTTGGTGCCAGGTAGAACCTTTTATAAAGGTTACATCTGGAACCCTTTTGGAGGGTTATACCTAGAACCGTCTGTGAAAGGTTCCACCCAGAACCCCCCATGAGAGGTTCTACAAAGAACCCTTAGTGGAGGTTCCATCCAGAACCATTCCACCTTCATAAGGTTTCATCTAGAACCCATCCAGGGAGTTCCACCAAGAACCCTTTCATATTTCAAGGGTTTCACCAATAACCATTTTCTGGGGGTTCTATGAAGAACCATATTGTATTCTACAGATCAGGCAAAACAATTATTTCATTACTTATACTATATTGTGGTTGTTTATAATGTTGAGATTGAGGACACATTCAAACAATTTTAATGAGAATTTTTCTTTTATTTGAAAAACTTGGAACAATATTGGATAAGGAGGGGAGACTCTCTGAGGACAGTCCAACAGAAGAGGAGAGGCTTTGTAGGTCCGAGGGGAAAACAAGTCAAAAGTGAGCATAGGTCCTGTGGAATCAGCAACATGATGATAGGACTCAGGCCAGACGCATCATACTGTAATTATGCATCATAATCACATCATGTAATCTCCAGCAATGGTGACATGGCAGAGAGAGAAGATAAAAGCATCAATCCAAGGTAGACTTACACTGCACTAGATGAAGCAGCTAACTATCTACAAACAATAAAATAATGCATGGTCCAATGAGAGCAATCAGCATATGGGCACATACAGCACTAATGGTGACCGTGGAATAGAATCAGATGAAAGTGAGGGAACACCACAAAGTTTCCACATTAACCCTCCTGTTATGTTCAAATTTACTAACATCTTTTAGGGGTCAGTTTGACCCCAAACATAAACTAAAATTGTTACCAAAGTGTACTTTAAGCATCTGTGTAGACATATTTTGGATATGAGCTTGAATGGTCCTTTCATCCTCTCCAAAGTCTCCATCTTCCTGAGCCTATGATGCATGAAAAATGACACAACAATATGGTAAGAGGTAACCACTAAGATGAGGTGTACATGATCATTTTTTAAAAAGTATGCTTAAGTTATATGTTGTTTCCAAAGACTTACAGCGGGCCTGGTTATGTAGAAAAGCTGGCTTGGTTGACCCGGAGTATGGCGCTTCTTTCCAGATCCTGCCACAGAAAATTTTGGACACATTTGTTGCACCATTGAGTCACCAATAAGGGGTCTCCTTTCCTTTTTGAACTTGTTAGAGACTCACGTAAATCATCCTACAACCAAGAGAGGAATTGTTTACTTAAGGGGATAGTGCAGTCAAAAATGAGATGATTGTTGACCTCAGTATTGTCCAGATTTGTCAACATCAAGCCATTTTGTAAAATACACCTATACAGTAAAAGATAGACACACTCATTTTTGGCAAATGTGAACATTAGGTGAATGCATTTTCTGTTTATTATATATTGAGATACAGTATGTACAGTAGCTATATCTATACAATTAAGATATGCAAACATACATTAACAGACTCATTTTGTGCTTACTCACATGTCCTGAACCAATTTTCTCCCGCATGAAGAGACATCTGCGTATGAACAGGCTTAAAATCTCTGTATATTGTTTGGCTGAGGGATACCTTGGTTGGGGAGAGAAATAATAGAATAAGTTGAACATGTTGTCTTAAAGTGCCATTATATGGAGTATAATCTCAATTTAAAGCTACAATGTGCAGTAGTTTTCCATAATAATGATAAAAGTAACCTACATTGTTTGGCTGCTGAGGATGTCATACAGTGACAGATCATTTCTCCGAGGGGACAAAAGTTCTGGGTCCTTTGCCTCAAGTGTATCTTTTAATGCTTTGAGGAAAGCAAACTGACCCAGTGAAGCAGGTCCAGCTGTTTGCTCATCATGAGGTCTTTGTAATATGGAAAAATGCAAGAATATGTTAGACCGAGCTGTGTGAAATAGTAATGAACAGACTGTAACTAGTAGAGAAATAAAGTTTCCCCCACAAATGACCAGAATTACAGTATCTTGACAGCATTTTACCTGTTCCAATTTCTTGTTGTTGTTGACAATGATGATGATGGCGATGATGATGATGACTTCAACTGCTCGAGATACTTGAGGAATTGTGCTTGTTTTTTTTATTGATGCAATTAATCTCTCTGACATCCTCTCAGAGAGAATTTCGAGGGTTGCTCCATCAATATCATTCTCTTCAAAACAAAAAGGAATACAAGTTATTAAGTTATAACCCTCTTGCTCAAGCCAGTGGCACACTTCAGTTGTTGTTCAAGCTGTGTAACTCATTCTACAAAAAAAAAAAAAAAAAAAAAAAAAAATCAAAACAAGAAACAAATGCATGCATTAAAATAGTCCACCTTTCACCATAAAAAGTCCTTAGCTAGAGTCAAGCTTGCTGAAATAAGAAATCATATTTAGCTTACCTTAATCCTCTGAAGTTTTTGATCTTCTGTCACTTCAGTCTGGCCTCTAACCACAGTAATCACTATTGATGTGTCACACCTGTTTTGCTGAGAAGGGCAGACCATGTGACGCAATCCACATTAAAACCAGCTATTAGCTCCCACATGGCCATTGGCAGGGTAGCCAGCTCCCTGGCCTGACACACTGAACCTCAGCCTTTCCTCTGGGAGATCGGGGTTCAAGTCCCGACATTATCATCCCACCAGCGCCTGCACTATCCATACTCAAGGAAAAATAGATGAGGATGGTTAACTGCCCACAGTCCAAAAAGAAAATACCATTTTCTTTTTTCTTATTTTTCTTTTGATGGCTCATGAGCTCCTCCCTCCAGAGGTTGTAGTTGCATAGCATAACAATATAGCATGGTGGCTCAGTAGGTAACAGCATAGCAGTGCTATTTTGAAGATTGAGGGTTCAAGACAGGATAGAGGTCTATTCAACATGTATTGTTTAATTACATAGCAGTGGTGGATGAGTGGTATCACAGTTATCTTTTACATGGGAGAGCAGGGTTCAAGACTCAGTGCTGGTACCCTGTTTAAGTCAACAGCAAAATTCTCCCTGGGATGATTATATTTGTTTATTTGCCTCTTTATTGAGCAAGTTTAATTACATTAATGTAGGATGTAGGGTGAGGATCTTATAACCATGCTTTCAACAATACTTGAAGAACTCTTTCCTCCACAAAGGGTTCTCTGGATCAAAACGGTTCTTACCAGAACCTTTAGTGTTACAAAGAACCCTTGAAAAACCCTTTCTTCAAAAAAGGGTTCTTCAGAAGCAAATGGTTCTGGGTAGAACCTGAGCCCCTCATGAAGAACCCTTTTGGAACCCTTATTTCTAAGAGTGTAGGCCCGGGACTCTGATTGAATTTACCATTGTAAAATGTCTATTGCTGAAACAAGGCTAAGTTGCCATATGAGGACAAACAAGAGCACTCTTACCTACAGTGATGAAAAAGTGCAATGGTCACTATCCTCCTCATCCAGAATAATAATCCACAATGTTAGTATTTATCAGCATCTACTTTCTTGTATGCTGTCTCCTTGCAATGTCCTTCAATCTGACAGTCTAGCCCAGATTTATCTTTTTGCGATCATTAGGGAATGGAGGCACGTTCAAAGTGTAAATGTCTTTTCTCCAAATCAAAATTCAATAACAAGTAAGAGCCATCCATTTTTGTCTCTAAATGAGCAATGAAGGTTCAAATATCAATGATCAACTTAGTACAAGCTGATCTTTGTAAAATTATCAACTTGTTCTGACAATATAGCTAGCAAACTTCAGCACCAGCTTATAAACAACAGAAGGAACGAACGATGTGTAACATCTAAAAGTGTCCCCTTGCAACAATCACAATACACAACAGGGCGTTTTGGCTTAGATCAGTGTCTCTCAAATGGGGGTACGCGCAGGGCCGGACTGGGACACTTTTTCAGGCCACATGTCAGTCAGGTGTCAGGCCGGGCGGGGAAGGGGGGGGGGGTGTACGTGGAGGAACTCCAGGGGGTACTTGAGATTTTTTAAAAATTATACAACACGTAGATCCGACCGAGCAATCTGATTGGTCAATCAAATGTTTAGAATGTACTCAAATGAGCATGACACCACGGCTAGCCGTGTGCAAAAAAAAAAAAAAAAAAAACCTCATCACTGAAAATATTACTCCGCCTCCGAGTCTGTGTGATTTCTATGGCAACACGAAACGTTTCACCGAAACCTGCATCAAAAGCCGCTGTCAACTTTGTTCGCCTGCATAATGGACCGTTTTGTTGTTTCATTTGGCGACCTAAGTTTGGATAAACGGCTGAACGAGGAAGACAAGACAGAGGAGAAAAAGGAGAGATACGCGAGAGTGACGAGTGAAGAGCTGGATCAGCTGGAGAGGTCAGGAAATGAAGCCGGTACGGCCCGGTCAAGGTCTTGGGCCGTCAAATGTCTACAAGACTACCTGACAAACACCGGGCAGACAGCCGATTTCTCACCTGTAAGGAAAGAAGAGCTAAACATGATCCTACGTGAATTTTATTGAGCTTTAATTTCTATAATAAAGAGAATGAAATGCCTCAGCGGATTCAGCACCACGGACAGTACCTGCTGAGGCAGATTCAGCACCACGGACAGTACCTGCTGAGGTGGATTCAGCACCCCGGACAGTACCTGCTGAGGCAGATTCAGCACCACAGATTTTCCACGGAGATGTGCGGCTATAACTCTGTTCTTGTTTGTTAACAGTTATTAATTAGCCTATTAATCGTTATTAATTTGTTCAGTCTTTATGAGTTTCCTGGGCCAAAGATTTAATTAATTTGTCAATTTGTTTGCGTCTGTACATTGAAATGAACATTTAATAAATCAACACATCTGTCAAAACTGTCGTCTTTATTTCAGAGGTAAATTGATAACAGCCTTTGATAACGTCCTTCGGCCTACCGTCTACAGCCATTGACATAAGGCATGCAGCGCAAGAGGGGGTGCCAAAGTAAAAATGGTATGGTCCAAGCATAGGAGTGTAAGGTTTTTTGGGGGGGCAAATTTATCTTTTATAAATACTGGGGGGGACTTGTCCCCCCTGACCTAAATTTGCGCCCTTGATTTCAGCGATCACAGAATCGCTGACGGAATCGCGGAATTAGCTAAATAAAATGGAATCTATTTTTAACAGTGGCGGTTCTAGACCAGTTTTACTGAAGGGGCCTGGCTGGGGCCAGAGGTTTTGTCAGAGGGGCACATTCAACCCGGGGCATAAGATTCAAAATTATATCTGATTTTTTCCCCCCATAAAACTAGTGATTACCCATTGTAACCAAACTGAATGGTTCAAAATATCACATTATCACAATATCACATTTGAGACACAAGTATAAGAGACAGAAACAATGGAAACATCCTATTTTTCAGTGTAACCTTAGTACAGACAAACTCCTGCTTCTACAATCTTTATCAGGCAGTTTCAACATCATCATCACATCTTCATTACATCACTGTCTTCTTATCATCTTCATCAATAAATCATCATCATATTTACACTCTAAAAGCTTATTGTTACCTTGTAACAATGACATATTGTTCGTGGTAGTCGTTTCTTGCTTCTGACTGCCTCTCGTCGGGTGGTTGGTAACTTTTCGAGCTCGCTGTTTTCACCGTAGCTCAACAAGTGGTGCAACGCTCTAAAGTGGCTTTCACAAAGCACACGCACGGCGCAGACCTTGGCCGGCGCAGCCATTGATTGTGGATGTGATTGCGGAGCGCACCGGTCTGGGTTTATATTTAGAAATCTAGATGATTGACATCATTAGATATGCACTACTTTTGCAAAGACAATGCAGTATAGTCATACATTTATTATGAAATCCCATGTGAAGTCACACACAACAGGTAACAGGTGAAATCAGATGAAATGAGAAAAAAAATACAGCCTTCATTCATGTAACAATTTATTAAGAAGCATTAGTTCAGCTAATCCATAAATTAAAGAATGTATTTGCCTATTTACATGGTTCATCCGAAGCTGCTGTATTGTCCGCCAGAGAAAAAGTGCGCCAGAACGGAAAACTACTTCCTAGCGCGTTTCGGTCGTACACGCCACGCATGCGCGCGCCCTACTCTGCACGCATGTGCAGGCTGCTCTGCGCAAGTCTGCGCCGCACCCAGCGCAGAGCGCAGCCCAAACTGCGCATTATGGGAAAGCCGCTTCACAATTTATAATCTTTGTTCGGAGGGGGGGCCACAGCGGGGTCCAGACTCAGTGTTATGGGGGCACTGGCCCCTGTTGGCCCCTCCCCAGAACCACCAGTGATTTTTAACACAGAATATCATGGAATTTTACATAATTTGAATGAAATGCTGTTTTTGTGTGGAATATGAACGTATGTCTGGGGAAATTACATGGAGGGAAACAAATCTGGATGGCACAACCCCTTCAGTCGTTTCACCTGCACCACCAAAAAAAAAAAAAAAAATTACAACAACTGCACCGGCACCGTACGAGTCCAAAAGGCAAAGAAACTTTCCAACTACAGCAGTGCACTGACATAGATTGTGTAACAAAGCGAAGAGTTGCCACTCCGCTCTAGTTTCACTGGCTAACAGCAGCACACTGGCTTAGCTCGTCTATTCAGAGAAGCGGTATCGCTTCGGCTTATTTTTCAGTCTGTTATCACATGCATACTAGTGCTCATTCATTGGTAGCTGAATTTTTAGGTCTGTTTGATAAGTAATTTACATTTTTTAAAACAAATAATAATTTAACATATTGTGAAATGTGTGTGTGTGTGTGTGTATATATATATACAGTACTGTATATATATATATATGTGTGTATATGTATATGTGTGTGTGTATATATGTATATATATATATATATATATATATATATATATATATATATATATATATATATATACACACTACTCACAAAAAGTTAGGGATATTTGGCTTTCGGGTGAAATTTATGGAAAATGTAAAAAGTTCATGCTACAGTGATATTATATCATAAAAGTAGGGCATTTAAGTAGAAGCATGCACTGGCGATTTCCTCGTCTCAAACAATTTATTGAAACAAAAGCCAACAACAGTGGTGGGTATACCACAACAAAAAATGTCAATGTCTCAATAACTTGTCATGTGCCCTTGAGCATCAATTACAGCTTGACAACGACGTCTCATGCTATTCACAAGTCGACTTATTGTCTGCTGAGGCATGGCATCCCACTCTTCTTGAAGGGCGGCCCTCAGGACATTGAGGTTCTGGGGCACAGAGCTCCGAGCCTCTACATAGCGACTCAGCTGATCCCATAGGTTTTCTATGGGATTCAGGTCTGGAGAAAGTGCAGGCCATTCCATTTGAGGTACCCCAGTCTCCAGCAGCCGTTCCCTAATGATACAACCTCGATGAGCTGGAGCATTGTCGTCCATCAAGATGAAATTAGGCCTGTGTTGTTCATGCAGGGGCACAATGACTGGATTAATGATGTTATTCAGATAGTATGGGCTTGTCACTGTACCATTCACAAAGTGTAGGGCAGTTCTGTACTGACTAGACACACCTGCCCACACAGTAACACCACCACCACCACCAAAGGCTCGTCTGGTGACAACAGTGGCTGATGCATAGTGCTCTCCTTGATGTCTCCAACATCGTTGGCGGCCATCATTTCTGCTCAACATGAATCGGCTTTCATCAGAGAACAGCACTGAGGCCCACTGGTCCCTCGTCCAGCGTAAATGCTCCCTGGCCCATGCAAGACAATGACACCTGTGCCTGGTGGTGTGGTCAGGTACCCTTGCAGGTCGTCTAGCACGCAGACCATGCTGATGTAAACGGTTTCGAATGGTCTGACATGACACTTGGGTGCCTCTCACCTCCCTTAAATGTGCCTGGAGTTGAGTGGCATTCATCATCCGGTTCCGCAGGGCACTGTTCACAATGAAGCAGTCATCAGTGTGGGATGTGGCCAAAGGACGTCCACTTCTATGCCTTTCTGTGACTCTTCCAGTCTCTCTGTATCTCTGTTGCAACCTGCTGATGACACTCTGTGACACTCTAAGCTCAGTGGCCACTTCCGTCTGAGAACATCCTGTTTGAAGCCTCGCAATGGCGAGGTGCTGCTGATCAATTGTTAGGTGTCGTCTTGGTCTCATGATGTCAAAATGTGAACAGCATGATGAGGAGGACTGTTTAAATACCAATTCTGATTGAACCAGGAAATTTATTGGTCGATTCATGGATCAAACACCTGTTGTGAATTTTGCCGTTAAGCTCCTTGTTAGAGAACAGCAACTTGTGCAAAAAGTACTGAAACACTGAACAGTTGGACATGTGCATTCAAAAGTTTACAGAAGGTCACATTAAGTTCACCTGTAAAGGTTATAATGCATTTTAGGTTCATCCTGAAATTTCACCCGAAAGCCAAATATCCCTAACTTTTTGTGAGTAGTGTACGTGTGGGTGTGTGCATATAAAATTCCACAAAGATTCACAAACTGTCTGTTAGCATGCACTTGGTTCTGACACCACTGTAGGTTAAGGCCAACGTTCAGCATACACCCCAGTTGTCTTCCTCTGTTTTGTGAACTTGTTTACCAGCTGTAGTCTGTTATTTGTGTGAGTTGATTGCTGAGGTTGTGTACATCAGGTTCAAAGTCGTCAGATGGTTGTGGAATCTTCTTGCAGTGGCTGGCGTGAACCTTGGTGGCTTTCTTGGCAACCTTTACTGCTGTCTCTGTGATGAGGAGAACCTGGTGTGGGCCAGTCCACTGTCTTTCTTTCCAGCTTTTCCGTCTGTGGTCTTTGACGACCCTCCAGTCATCTGCTTTGAGGTCATGCAGCTTCTTCTGAGCTGGTTGAGGCAAGGTGTCCTTCAACTGCTTGTGTCAGAGAGAATAGAGGACAGGTTTGCACAGTAATGCAATGTTTCATCTAGACAAAGCCCAGTGGAAGGTAGTTGGCATTTTACCGGACCTATACCCGTGTTCAAAGGTCTGCCAAAAAGGATTTCAAATGGACCAAAGCTATTTCTACTTCTGACTCTAGCTCTTATCTGCATTAAGACTAGGAGAAGTGGTCCACGAGACTCCTGTATCTGCACAACATTCAGCCAATTTGTTTTTGAGTATGCCATTTTCACATTCTACAGCACCACCACTAGGAGAATGATAGGCACATTGTTGTTTTAAGTCTGTGTCTAGGTAATCTCCTACTTGTTGGAGCGCTGAGTTGAATTCATTTTCAGATGATCAAATGGTTTGTCTGGTGGAGGATGTGCTGCTTGTGGAGAAGGACAACTAGCTATGCAGATAACAGTCCCCCTTTTGACACATGGTCTTTACCCTATGTCAACTTTGCATAGTTGGGAAACAGACACTGAGGTACACAAGGATTACCATTGGGACCATACCAAATGCCATCCCTGGAAACTGAACCAGTTTTCTTCCAAATGTATCTCTCATCAGTGCTGGCATGAGACTGCAGGTCCAGTACATTGGTTTATCCATTCACTACCCCACCAGCTTCTTCATGTGGGGGTTTTCACTTACTTGACACTGCAGTGTTGCACTTGACACAACCACTAGAGGCTTTTTAATTTCTGACACAACTACAGCTCATAATAACCTTTTGTAAATACCAGGGGCGTGCGGTCATAATAAGCTATTAATGCAGCGCATGCCCAAGCCCTTCAATTAAAATCTTTAAAATGTTGGTCTCCTAGTGTGTCCTTTTATAATATACCTTATTTCTATCATTTTGGTTGCAAACCACTGCCTATATACACGTATCTATCTCATTCTGCTAGTGAAATGCTGCAAAGTTGACAGCTTGTCGCGCGCATGCGCTCTGTGATACCGAGTATTCACAGTAGTTTTGTAGCCGGTGTTTCTGTACGTGGGCGTTTTGAATGGAAAATAAGCTGTCTGTGAACCAGCTTTTCAGAAGACGCATGCGCAACACGAGTAGCTACGTAGCAAGCTCGCTTGAAATGTTCAGCGGCAACAGCAAGTCATTCACTTGACAGCTAGCTACCGTTAACGTGGTTAGCTGGCTAGCTAGCACGGGAACGTTAACATTAGTTTGGTCTTTCATCTGCATCGTGCCAATCAAAAGGGGTGAAAATACAACTTCAATTGAGTAACCTGGCATGTTTCATCGATTTAGGCTATTGCAGGTGTTATGAAAAAGAAGTGTTCTCTGACGTTTATCACTTTGGTGCGTAGCCTGATGGGCAGCTGGGCATGTTTATGTGTCATTTCATTGACCATGTAGGCTAGCTGGTGACATTGCTGTGTGTTTTCACCCCGTGGCACGTCCGAATAGTTCCGATCTCATGGTAAATTCCAACATTTTGTTGGTAACAGTGTGAGCATGTTCATGTGTCATTTGCTTGACTCTGTAACTGGTTATTACTGCATCACCCGTCCGTTCTAATAATTTCCGCTTTCATTTACACTGTAAATTGCAACACATTGTTGTTGGTAACATTGGGGCAAAATACGCACGCGTGTCTATCAAAATCGAGTTGATATAGAATAGTTAAAAACCATATTATGCGTTTTTATTAACAAATAAATGTCCAAAATTTTTCAAGCTTGCGCCCTCACGGGCAGTCGCATGAAATTGGTACCATAGCATGACTACACAAAAACGTCACCGCTCGCCACTGATAAATACACTTCAGATAACATCTGATGCTGAAAGATTTTTTTGCTATTATTAATCGATGTCCTAATTTATTCTTTATTTCTGATATTTTGTTATCAGTACATTAAAGAGTCCATCACGGGTTATAGTGACTTAACTAAATGCATTTATTTAAGTATGAATAGTTATATGAATAGTTCACACCTGCTGACATCAAAACAATAATTTACAGGCAAACAATCTAATGGATTCATCGTACGCTAAATGTGAAACTAAAAAAAATGTGTTTCAGTAAACACACCTGCTCTGTGATTACGACTTCACCTATTAATGCGTTCTTTTTCCTCCTGATATCACATACTGTGCAAAAAAAAGAAAGTACAATGAACAGATTTTACCTCATATACACATAATGAAAACAATACAAAAATCAACATGGGTGGAAGGTTCATGAGAAGACTGTCCACAACAAGACACAGGAAGAAACACTCTGCACTTCAAACTATATATTTGTAAAAAGGCAACATGCTTACATCTGCAACATCACCTCATCAATAACCAAACTGATGTTCACCACACAGAAACATGTTACAATGTGAAGTACAATACCACATATTGTGAAAATTGCCATTCCTTTGTTCATCTGTCAACATTCCATCTGTCAATCTGTCATATTGCTTTGAAATTTGGAGAAACTGTGACACCTCCTGAACAGTTCCTTGTTATTAATGCAGAAAACAAAGTGTGTACTACAATAAACTACATTGATGTCTAAGAATATAATTCCAATAAAGAATGACAAATGTTGAGTTGCTGGCCAGAACATTAACTTACATGTATCAGATGATCAAAGTGACAAGGGAACATAAACCTGAATTTGAGCCGGACAGCAACAACAAGAATTTCTCTCTTCAATGAGCTTGCATTAACACAAGATGTGTGTGAGCAGTGTTCACATGTGGCTGCATCTCCAACAACAACACTGACTGAGAAGAGTTTGAGTTTCCTCGTCCTGAGTCATGGACAGTCATCATGTTTTCTAGTTTGTTGTCCTGTTGAACAATTCAGTTCAAGCAGCAGATCTGCAGCTTCAGCTGCTGCTGCTCTCACCAACACACTTAAGACTTTTAACACGGTCATGCCTGCAGAAACTGCTGCCCAGTTTCTCTCCTGAGTGGATTCTCATGTGTCTGTTTATGTGACTTTTACATGTACAATTCTGATTACAGACTGAACAGCTAAAGGGTTTCTGTCCTGAGTGGACAATCATGTGTTTCTTTATTTTTTTTGAGTGAAACATTTACCACAATTTGAGCAGCTAAAAGATTCCTCTCCTGTGTGGACTCTTGTGTGATTAAGCTACACTTCTGTGTAAATTGTTTACAAATTGAGCAGCTAAAAGTTTTCTCTCCTGAGTGGACACTCGTGTATATTTAAGGAACATTTCTTTCTAAAACTTTTACCACAAACTCAGCAGCTGAAAGGTTTCTCTCCTGTGTGGATACTCATGTGTGCATTTAAGTTACATTTCTGTTTGAAACTGATACCACAAATTGAGCAGCTGAAACGTTTCTCTGCTATGTGGCGTACCATATGAACCTTGAATTGACTTTTCCATATAAATTTCTTAGCACAGAATCGGCAGCTGAAAAGTTTCTTTCCTGGGTGGATACTCATGTGTGTATTTAAGTCAGATTGCTGTGTAAAACGTCTACCACAAAGTGAGCAGCGAAAAGGTTTCTCTCCTGTGTGGACTCTCATATGAATTTTTAATTGACTTTTCCCTGTAAATCTCTTAGCACAGACTGAGCAGCTCAAATTTTTCTCTCCTGTGTGGATACTCAAGTGTGCATCTAAGTTATATTTCTGTCTGAAACTGATACAACAAATTGAGCAGTTGAAAGGTTTCTCTTCTGTGTGGATTCTCATGTGTGCATTTAAGCCAGATTTCCGTGAAAAATGTTTACCACATATTGAGCAGCTGAAAGGTTTCTCTCCTGTGTGGACTCTCATATGAGCGTTTAATAGACTTTTGATTGAAAATTCCTTAGCACAGAATGGGCAGCTAAAAGGTTGCTCTTTTTTGTGGACTTTCATATGTTTGTATAAGTGAGTTTTAAGTGTAAAGCTCTTAGCGCAGACTAAGCAGCAAAAAGGTTTCTCTTCTTTGTGGACTCTCCTGTGTTTCTTTAGGTAAAATTTCCGTGCAAATCTCTTAGCACAAACTGGGCAGCTGAATGGTTTGTTGTGGTCTTTCATGTGTTTGTTTAAGTGAGTTTTATGCCAATATCTCCTAGCACAAACTGAGCAGCTGAATGGTTTCTCTCTCTTCACAGAGAAGGAAGACGACTCCTCTCCAGCCTCAGATCTGTCATGGCTGAAAAGGACTTCACTCACTGAGGCTAAACCTGACTGAGGCTCTCCAGTCTCCTCCAAGTCATCTTCACTGTCTTCAGTCTCAGATTCAGAGGAGTGTGAAGAGAGCAGCTGGCCATCACTACTTGCTTGGAAATCCTCTTCATCAGCTTCTGTTTCAGTGGAGCTGCTGGCCGGAGGCTCTGCCTCTCTGTTCTCCTCAGTTTGGCTTTGATGAAGGTGTGAGGACTGAACTCTCTCTTCATCATCTTTACTCTTCACAGGGGCAGGAGTGAATGGGATATCCTTGGTGATACTGAGCTCCTCCTGTTCCTCTTTAATGTGGGGGGGCTCTGGCTCCTCCTGCTCCACACTGGGGCTGCACTCCTGCTGCTCAGGGGGAACCTCTTCTTTACTCACCAGCAGCTGCTGAGGCAACACTGAAACACACACACACACAGACACACACACACACATTAAGGAAAACCATGCTTGGAAGTTTACCTCAGCCTGTTACCATTTCTTCATCATGTAAACAAGATCCATGATGCTCCTTTGCTGGATGATCGCAGCCACAAAAACAGAGAAGTCATTTTGTCTCCACATAAAATTGGTATGAAAGGGACAATGAAGAGAAGCTTATTACTATAGGCCTGAGATCCATGGAAATCACTGTACAATCATAATGAAAATAATGAGGATGAAATTTGAAAACTGGCCATTTACGTTCAGTTACCATGAATATTTATGACTTTCCTGCATTTGTCCTGCGTTAGCCTCGACTGAATAAATACCTGAGGCCTGTATCACGAAGCAAGCTCAGTTTTCCCTGGATTGCTCAGACCTATCCAGCTACACTAATGGAGATGATAATAATAAGAAGAAGAAGAAGAAGAAAACATTTTATTTATAAGCGCCTTTCAAAATCACTCAAGGACACTTTACAATAGATGAAACAAACAGTAAAAAAAAAAAACACAGGTAAAAGAGTATATAAAATACAATGGAAATAGTGCAATTACAGAGTATGCAGTTTTAAACAGATGACTTTTGAGTCTAGATTTGAACAGAGGAAGAGAGTCGATGTTACGGATGTCCGGAGGGAGTGAGTTCCAGAGTTTGGGAGCAGAGCGGCTGAAGGCTCTGCCCACCATGGTGCTGATCATGGTGATCAGGGATAACCGGTATCACGACGCTGGTTATCAACTCGCTCATTCGATTCCAGGTTTGCCTCATCAAGAGCCGTGAACGTACACGTATAAGGGGTGGGTTCCGAGGCAGCACACCAATCACAAACATGAGCAACAAGGAAAAACGCACAGCGTATGTCACGGCGAAAGAACAGCGTATTATACTGGAAAGGTATGAGGAGGAAAAACAACATTTACAAACTAAATCGAACATCATGGCTGCCGCGAAGAGAAGGCAGAATGCTTGGTAATGTATTGCTGACTGCATAAATGCTCAAGTTACACATCAATGGCTTGAGTAGTCCACATCTGACACTGAAACCCATGAACTCACTGCACTGCACAGATGTGCTGCGTGTATGACAGGTATAGCTGAATTCCCCCAGGTGTAACTTCATGGGTTAAAAGGATGTGGGAGCAAGTAAAAACACAAAAACACAACACAAGAACATCATTGCATTTGGTAAGTTTGCCTTTTTATTATAGCCTGTCATAAAGGCTATAATAAAATAAAGCTGGCGCCAATAATAAAGCTGACACCAAAACAGTCACGTCAGTGCATCAGGTTGACAGCCTGAATAAAATCAGATACTGAGCTGCGTTAGAATTTAGCAGGAACAAAATACAAATATAAAGGCCTACTCGCCCTCTTGAATGAAGGGGACAAATGATCCTTTTTCACATTTGCATCAGTGAGCTGTCAATCAGGCCCATTCTCTTACCCAGGAATAATTTGGCCCCCAAAAACATTTAGAGCTAATTAACTGAGCCAATCTTTCTTTATATTGGATTCAATCTTATCTTCAATCTTACAGGTTCAGGAAAGGTTTCCTATCCCGATTAGAGGTGAACCAGCTTTGTGATACAGAAAATCCAAAGTTGAGCCTGAAGTTATCTCGCTAATGCCTTAATCCAGCTTTGTGATACAGGCCTCTGATCTGATGTGATCTGGATGGAGAAACAAAAGCAGTGAAATCTCCCTTTATCCAGTTTTCACAAATAGAATAAAGGTTTCACAAATCTGAAACTGTGTTTGAAGGACTCTTTAGTTTTTCTGGGACAATATAGTCCAGACTGATAGATTTCTAGTGTATGTATGGTAATTTTTACACCATCCACAGGAGCACAAACTGGGAGTTATCAGCACGTTCCAACCTCTACTCGGGCCCAAGCTGAAGAACACAAACACCTAAGGGAAGCCCTGAAAACTTGTGGCTATCCGAGTTGGACTTTTGACAAAATACGCTCCAGAAAGAATACCAACACTGAGGATGCTGAGAAAATAAAAGACAAACACAAAAACATTGTGATTCCATATGGGTCTGGGGTTTCAGAGAAACTCAGGAGGATTTTTAACAAACATCAAATCCCTGTATGTTTCAAACCCGGAAACACTCTCAGGCAGAAACTGGTTCATCCAAAAGACAGGACACCACACAATCAGAAGAGCAACCTGATATATGCCGTCCAATGCAGTGAGGAATGCAAGGACTTATACATTGGGGAAACAAAACAATCACTGAACAAACACATGGCCCAACACAGAAGGGCCAACTCCTCAGGTCCAGCCTCAGCTGTCTATTCACATCTAAAGGAAAAGGCACACTCCTTTGAAGACAGCAATGTTAAGATTTTGGACAGGGAGGACAAATGGTTTGAGAGAGGAGTAAAAGAAGCCATCTATGTGAAAGTGGAAAAACCATCCCTCAACAGGGGAGGGGGTCTGCGGCACCACCTATCTCCGATTTATAATGTTGCCCTTTCATCGGTACCCAGGAGGATGGTCAAGTGAAACCAGCACCCAACGGCTGTCGTTCACATGAGACCACAACAATGGTCAAGTGCAACCGGTGCCTTCATGAACACACCCACAGAGATTAAATACCTGGACCTTACTCCACTGCCTTTGTCTGTTAGTGCGGACTAGAAAGACTAATGTGTACGAACTGATGAAGCCCCTTGGATAAGAGGCGAAACATCTTCCTAAGACAAATAAAAGTCCAGTTGCCTACGATTCAATTTGCCCAAAGAGAATGATGACCCGGATAAATGAGAATATCCACAGACATTATTAATTGTTTTTCTTTTTATCACAAGGTGCAAATAAATAGACACTGATGCAAATAAATAGCCTTCTTTACATGTGCTTAAAATATATAGGCCTATATACTCTTTTATTTTAAGAATGGTGCAAAATAAAACAAACATCCCCCAAAGCAGTGGTCCCCGAGTTGCTTCTTGGTTATAATGGTGGTCCCTGGGACAAAACCAGTTGAAAACTCCTGACCTAGCTTAAATATGACCTTGCTAAGCACTGTGCATGCTAGCAGACTAGATAAGACCAGAGCAAATTAGGATAACGCATCGTCCCCGCGCAAAAACCCTTTTGGGCTGCATTTATTTACAGCAGCGCACGGACTGTGTTTTTTAACTTGTGGCGTTGAGGAGGAAAAGCGTTTCTGGTCGAAGTTATAACTTCATGGAGGAAAGAAAATGTGAACGCATGTTTTACCAGAGACTTTTATGATGCTGTTTATCCACCTACCTATTACCTACAGATAATAATTCATTAAATACACTCACTGACTACTTCAGTAGACACTGTGCAATGTGATGCACACCAGTAACAGCCCTACCATGAATTCTGCTTTAATAATGTATTACTTTGTAAATGTCGACACTGTCAGAGAGACTTCTTTATGTTTACTGAGATGATAGTGGCTGTTGCTGTTGGTGTGGAGAACATTTTAAAAGTTAAAGGTTTAGTCTGAAGTGGCCAGGACTGTACACGCCATATTCATGTGAACACAAGTAAGACAAATACTTAATGTCTGAGTTTCAAAATGGCCCACGTAACTAGACAGATTTGTAACGTTATTTTTTAACTAACGTGTATTATGTCTTCCTGTTTTTTTACAGATGGCAAAAGAAGGTGGATGCAGTATGGTGTGGGACTACTTCACCAAGGATGTCACTGGTGAAGCAGTCTGTAATATTTGTGCAGCTTCTGTAAATCAGGGATCAAGCAAGCTAAAAGCAAAAAACACAACCAACCTATGGAAGCACCGCTAAACATGATGACATGATGATACTGCCTTTTTGCACATCATGTTTTTGAATTGATTTATGTTCAAATTGTTCATATGCTGCTTGTTCCACACAATTTCTGATAATAAAAGTATTTGAAAATAGTAAAATGTTCTCCCATTAATTTATATATTTTATAACACATGTTTGGGCCTATATTTAAGCCATCCAAACAGGTATGTAAAAAGATTTAATCGACCGATATATCCGTTATCGGATTTTTTTTTATTCCCTAATATCAGAATCGGCATGGCCCCCCGAAAAATCCATATCGGTCGGGCCCTAACATGTGCAATATACAGGAATAACAGTGCCAGCATGTACACTCCTGATCAAAATTTTAAGACCAGTAGAAAATTTGCAAGAATTTACATTTTGCACTGTTGGATCTTAAGAAGGTTCTATAAGTAGAGTTTCACAATTTGGGGTTGGATGGCAAGGGTGTCTTGACGGGCAGCCAATTGGATCCTCCGGCTCAGGGTCGGTGAAATTTTATTGGGTCTAGTACCACTTGACTTTTTTTGTTCCATAACCCTCAGGATCTTTTAAGAAGTTTAAAATCACTGTCTTACTGCGTCCAACTTCAGCAGCAATGGCACACTGTGAGGGCCTTGTTGTTGGGCCTTGCTTATGCAGCTCAACAATACGACCGCGTTCAAGGAGAGAAGGCTTTTTTGCCTTTGCCATCAGGAGGTCATGACAGTGTGGATACCTGACAGAAAATGACACTGAATCCACATTTTGCGAAGATTTGGGCTTTTAAGGCTGTGGTCTTAAACTTTTGATCAGCTGATGAACCGCCTATTTCAGTTTAATGGTTGTTTGCAATAAATTGCTTACTCATTTTTTTTTTTTTTTTTGTCTCACTCCCATTTCTTTTTTTTTTGCATTTTGATTTTTTGTGCAAAATGCAAATCTTGTAATTTCTCAACTGGTCTTAAAACAGGCTACTTCAGCGAGAGGCAAAAAGCAGGAGCGACTGGAGGGTTTGGGGCTTGAAGCAGCTCTGCTGGCGTCCTGTGCTCAACACGGACATCAGCAGTGAGACAACAACATTTGAAGTGGACAAACCTGCTCTTTCTAGTCGAACTTGAGGCTGTAAAAGAGCGTCCAGCTGCTTTCTCTGCCGCTCGTTCTCCTCTCTTAACTGCCGCAGCTGCTCCTCGTGCGCCGCTAACGTCCTTTCAAACAGTTCCACTGTGTCTCGAGCCGCAGCAGCCTGTTGCTGCTGGATCAGACACATGAGCTCCTGCACGTCACACATTCTCACACATTTACAACTACACTTTTAGGTCCTTCTGCTGTTTTCGACAGCAACTGACTCACAAAGTCTCTGGCGTTGTTTTCTCTTTTACTCGTCCTTTAGCTTCCGTTTCCGCTTCTTCTTCTTCTTGTTCTTCTTCTTGTTCTTCTTCTTCTTCTTCTTCTTCAATGGGTTTTATTGGCGGTTGGCAACCGACTTGAAGGTGCATTACCGCCACCTACTGGACTGGAGTGTGGGACAGTAGATTTACAGACAAAAAAAAAAAAAAGGAAACTAATTCTTCTCCATCAGTCTTGTAACTTTTAAATATGTAATGAGATGATCGAATATCTTTGATTCTATCCCAAGTAGATTCCCTATATTCAGGCATATGTTGGCTTTTTTTGCTGCTGTTATCAGTGCCCTCCTTTCCTCCTCATGTGCTCTACACTCCAACAGTACATGCTGGACCGATTCAGATACACCACAGTGACCACATTTACCATCGGGGTGTTTACTTATTCTGTGAAGTGTGTCATTTAGTCCTGTGTGACCTATCCTAAGTCGTGCGATGATTGCCTCTTCCCTCCGGCTCCTGCTCATCCTTCTTCCCAACCCAACCTGTTTCTGTATGTTATAGAGGTGTCTTCCTGTGTCTTGGATGTCCCAATATTCCTGCCACACCTTTTCCACATGTTTCTTAATTATTGCTTTCCCCTCTGCCCTACTTAAAGGAATTTCCATATTTACTGTTTGTGATTTCAGTGACTGCTTGGCCAGAATATCCACATCTTCATTTTCTTCTAATCCTACATGCACAGGAACCCAAATAAAGCAGACCTTCAAACCCCTCCTGTGCATTCTGTAAAGTACATTGTGTATTTCAAAAATGAGATCTTGCCTACATGATTTCAGGGTATTGATACTTGTAAGTGCTGCCCAGCTATCTGATGCTATTAGTATGTTGTTATGGTTATTTCTTTCAACCTATTCCAGTGCCAATATAATAGCTGTAAGCTCAACTGTATATACTGATAAATGGTCTGTGGTTCTTTTCCTGATATGTACTTTGTAGTTTGGGATGAAGACTGCAGTGTCAGGGTCTTTTGATCCATCAGTGAAAGACATTATTTTGTCTGGGAAGTGTTGTTCCAGATATCTTTGAGCTACCCTCCCAGCCGATACCTGCTTGCTCCTTTTCTTCAATTGTTGCTGTATGTCGAAGTTTACTGATGGCTTTACAAATAACCAGGGGGGAGTATGTGAGTATGGGACTGTTGGACTGAATTGGATACAACCTAAACCTGCTTGTTCTGCTTTTATATTCCATAACCATCCAAAGCTCATATAATTAGTGTCATTATGTTCCCAACAGTCTTCCAGGATGGCTTTAGCAGGGTGTGAGGTACTATGCTTCTTCTTCTTCTTCTTCCTTATGGTGTTTAAGAGCGGCTGGCCACTTTTGCAAATGGGTATTACCGCCACCTACTGATCATAATCAGAATCAGAATCAGAATACTTTATTGATCCCCAGGGGGAAATTACTTTTTGTTACAATAACAACTCCCACTCCAAGTGTACAAGTAAAAAGAGCAAATAGTCAAGAAAAATAAAGAAAGGAATATAAATATAAATATAAATATATATAGAATAAAAAGAAAAGAAAAAAATATATGTACAAGTGCAAACATGGACAGGAGTTATTGCAATATAGGGTGCGGATCAGGCTCCTATATCCCATCATTCTATATTCCACCTACCCTAATTGATCCTAAATAAATACAATAAAATAACTGAAATAAAAGTTAATATATATATATATATATATATATATATATATTAAAACAGCTTCAATGATTTATTCAGTGCACAATGTCCCAACCTCAATGTAAATGACCTTTAATATAGCCCAGCATCTTCCCGCCATTGTTCTTTTCTTGTGTACTTACCTGATAATTATTTTCTTAAAGTTAGTTTCTTGTTTTTTACGTTATGCTGGATATCAAGGTTAGCGCTGTTATTTTGAAGAGACTTCCGCCGGAAGTAGGAAAATACGGTGTGAGTTGAAAACAAAGATTGACTGTGCACGTAAAAAACGTACATGTCTGTACATGACAGGGTTGCCAAGTCCGCGTTTTTTCCGCCAAATTGGGCTACTTTTTAAGTGTTGCCGCGGGTAACAAATTTTGTCCGCGGGTTGGGCTTGGGCAGACCTGTGGCATACAGATGATGAATAATGCCTATGAATAAAGATTCATATTTTGAATGACTAATGAAACCTGTTGCCACGAGTTTGAGCCCACCAGAGAGATGCTGGCCTTGTTCAATACAGTTCTGTATGACAGGGACCAGGGCGAGGGATCTCAACATGTCTAAAAAGAAACTGGACAACGCTGTAAATAGTTCAAGTTCATGGAGTTTTTTCAAAAGCAACATATATGGATTTTTATGGGCATATTTTTAGTTCTGGTATTGGGCTGATTTTTGGGCCGCTTTTATACCCGGTTGGGCGGGTTTTGGGCTGGTTTTGAGTTGCTGTTTGGCTGCTTTTGTCTCACAGATCTGGCAACCCTGGTACATGAAATGCAGCTGTTTTGTCCATTTAGCAACTGGTTGACAAGGGCACAAGGTTTGTCATGACTCCATTTCAACTTGTGTGTAATGTCGATTTATATTGTGGCGCTTTTTTGTAGTTTTGAAGAGTTTTATGTTAGTTCGTTTTGGCAAGTATGGTAGCTAACTTATGTTAGCCCAGTGAATGGCATTTGTTGCTAGCCAAAAAGGGAGCAGCTATTTTCTCTGTAGTTTTCCGTGCTTGCATAGATAAATGCAGCAGTATATGTTTGTTTACTATAATCACTATTTCCAATGTTTAAAATGTATGTGTGACATAAAAGTGACTGTATAAGTAGTTTATTCAAGTTAAAAACCTTTATTTATGGCACTCTATTAAGAGGTTGTTGCAAGGTTAAAAAAGGTTAAAATTTCATAAATGGTAATATTTCATTACTAAAAACTCGGATTTATTTCATTGTCAGAGATTAAAAATATGTTTTATTCCATTTTATTTCATAATTTTGTAAGTCTATGGCAAAAATAGTAACAGCCCTTATTTTATTATCTTTTGTAGCTCTTACGGTGTGTTCAAGTGCGAAAGGAATTCATGAAGCTACGGTGTTTGTTGCATCAAAATAAAAAACACTATGAACCATCAGTTGTAGAGTATCATTTAGACCATCAGTCAACTGGGGATGCTACACTCAATCACATCAAAACTATCTCCTCTCTCCTCCTGCCTCTGTTGACCTTACTCCCTCTGACATTACGTTGTACCTGGTAGAAGTGCCGAACCTTCTCCTCCCCATCCCATCTACCCTGCCACAACTGATTGGCCTTTTCCCATATTATCCCCTTGGCCTCTGCCTTACTAATCTTAACATGCATATCTACCCTCTCCTTCTTTAAAGCCCTCTTTGCCAATGCCTTTCTCTCCTCCAGCAGCCGCCAATCCACAGCTGACATCCAAGGACCCACAGCTGGATACATAACTGAGGGGCAAAAACTAAGACTCCCCACTCCAAAATCTTCTGCTATTTCATTTCCTATCCAACCAAAGTTCTTCTTTTTACCTTTTCCATTCTCCCAGCAGTCCCTAAGCACCCCAAATGTAGGGTGAGAGTCTCCATGTCCCTGCAAGCTAACCCAGTAATTAGTCATTAACTGATCCCTCCTTAAATCCAGTGGCATCTCACTCAACGCCACCTGTAAAGCAGGCACTGGCAATGACCTAAATGCCCCACAGCAAATTCTTAAAGCCTGGGCCTGAAGTACATCCAGCTTCCGAAGATGAGTCTGGGCTGCCGACCCATACACCAGGCAGCAATAATCCAGCACCAATCTCACTAGTGCCAAATACACTGCCCTCAGAGCCCCGCAGCTAGCCCCCCAACTCCTACCTGCCAGACACCTCATTACATTCAACACCCTTTTCCCCCTATCTACCATCTTCTTAACATGGCCTTCCCACATCAGACGAGTGTCAAACACTACCCCCAAATACTTAAAAAAAACCCCACCCTCTCCAGTTCTCGCCCATACAATCTCAGGCTCAAATCTTCCTGCAGCTTCTTCTTTGTGAAGAACAAAGTCTGTGTCTTCTCAACTGAGAACCGACAACCCCAGTCCAGCCTCCACTGCACCACCACATCGATTGCCTCCTGCACCCTCCTGACCCCATTCTCAATACTTCTACTCCTTATCCAGAGAGCCCCATCATCTGCAAATAAAGACCTCCCTATGTCTCCCTGGATCCCAGCAAAAATGTCATTTATCATGATTAAATAGAGTAGAGGACTGATAACGCTACCCTGGGGGGTTCCATTATTAGACCCTCCAGAAAAACGCAGCCAAAAATCCTTGATTATGCGGACTAAAATCCTTGATTCCGCGGGCTAAAATCCTTGATTATGCAATTAAATATGCGGGTTTTTTATGTCATTTTATGCGGTGAAATTGCGGGAAGTTGCGAAGTATGCGAATAGTTGTGAAATATGCGAACTCTGAGTTGATCTACTCTGAGATAGGAAACTCTGATTTTTCAGTTCCAGAACAGCTGATTTGACTTAGTTTGATCAACTCGGAGTAGTTTCACCTGTAGTTAAGCGTGTGCACCACAGCCATAAAAAGACAGCCTCATTGTAGCCCTGATTTGACGAGTCACCATGGCAACGGGGAAGCGCGTTTTTCATCTCAGCTGAATTGGAAATCTTAATGGATTCATACAGCGAGTCTGAACATGTTTTTTACTGCAACACCGCTGCAGCGGCAAAGGAGAGGGAGACGGCGTGGGAGAACATTGCTGCTCGGGTCAATGCGTAAGTTTAAATGTAGTCCATTGCAATCACAATAATATTACAGGGGAAAACTGCTTGGATGGTTGCCTATTAATTTATTTCATTTAGGTGCAATGCCGCGGGGGAAGAAGCGCACTTGGCAGCAGCTTAAGATGAAATATAAAAAGATTGTTCAAACAGGTAAGACCTCGGCATAAACATCTATGCGCGGTCTTATCTCCCGACGAATATTTAATTCTCTGCGCAGTAACACTGCACCTTCATCCACGGGATCGTTGTCGAAAGGACATGCCATGTTTGTGAAAAAATGTTGCCACCTAACTACTAATGGACTTCTAATAAAGGCCTACTGACTGTTTTTTAATTATTAATAACAGACGGCAGAACTAATATGCCACGCCAAAACTCGCCTGCTGACTGAATGAATGAGGAAGTTAAATACCATCTGTGGCTGAAAGAGGGTAGACGGACACAGAGAGAAACTCAAGGTTTCGTGAGAAAAACCTGGTCCCAACCAGGTTAGTTTCATGGAGTCTGTTATAGGGATGGCGAAAATACAAAATTTTCTTGGTCGACCACCGGGCCTTATTAATCGGTTTATTTCGGTTAACCGAGAATATTATTTGACTGTCTTTAAAATTTACAGACAGTCAAGAACGCGACCGTGTCCGTTCTGTACCACAGATGTCCCCTCAGCAGACCCAAAACCAATTCAGACATAAGATAATATGGAGCATCTTTCATCCCGAAGTCAAATATTGTACATAGCCTACATGATATCCTACAAACATTATGTTATTTACGCATGTTGCTTACCGTGGTGTAGAAGAAATCTCTCCTCGTGAAAAATATTGTCTCCAGATTCCTCGATGAGTCTGCTTGGTGGTTTTATGACTCTTGCAGACTTGCATGACATACTTTGTTCAAAACTATACGTGATCACCATAAGCTTGGCTCGTTTCTCTGGTCTGTCTCTACCGAGCTGTGTGTAATGACGTAATCCAAGCCTGGCAGAGTGTCCCGTCGCCATGTTTACCGTATTAAACTGTATGTGGGTTCATGACCAACTTCTTAGCTTTCAGGAACAGTTGGAATTTTTTCGATACAGCAAACTTTACGGAAGTTACGGTATTTACAATATGACATGCGCATTTGTGTCGGCGACGACACATTCGGCCTTAAAATTAACCAACAAAATTATTCGGTTAAAGTTCAAACGGTCAACAACCGGTCAAACGGCCACTGGTTAGCATCCCTAGTCTGTTACTGCGGTAACTGACCGAGAGCTTAAGTTACCTCCCTCTGTGAAACGGAAAACTAAAAGTTTCCCTCATTTCAGGTTTAACAGACTCAGAGTTTTCACTAAACCTGCTTTGTGAAACGGACCCCTGCTACAATGTTTACAAAAACAGTTTAAACTCAACTGTTGAACATCAACTCTAAAAATAACAGTTCTCAATGAGCCAAACCTACAGGTCTAAATAGTGTAAGACCTTACTGCACCATTTATGGGAACGTTGTTCAGTGCAATATCATCTTTTGTCTCTCCTGTGGGTGCCGTTCTTCCATTAGCTCGTTGTTGTGTTGTGTTGTCTTGTGTTGTGAATGCGCGAGCTGATGACGTCGGGCCGGGCGTCGCATATAAATTAACATCACAACCCCATTTATTTACTTCTCATTTTATATGGAAATTGTGAAATCAAGCGAGACCCGCATATTTCGCAAAATATGCTAAATATGCGGGAATTATGCGCCCTTTTGGAAAATAATTGACCACCGCATAATCAGCGACATTTTGGTGATTTATGCGGGAATTGCATAAATCGCATAATCGCGTTTTTCTGGAGGGTCTACATTATTAACCTGGTACTGACTGGACAAAACAGAACCAACCCGGACCTCAGTCTTCCTCCCAGTTAGAAAATCCCCAATCCAATTAAACATTTTCCCACACACCTCTAACTTGTGCAGTTTTATAAGCAGACCCTCTCTCTACATCATGTCATAGGCCTTCTCTATGTCAAAGAAAACAGCTACAACTGACTCCCTATTTGCCTGGGCCCTCCTTACCTCATCCTCTAGTCTAACCACGGCATCCATGGTGTTTCTTCCTTTTCTGAAACCACACTGATATTCTGCCAACTCTCCTCTCCTCTCCAGTACATATGATAATCTTTCTGTCACCATCCTCTCCATTACTTTGCAAATATTGGAGGTCAGAGCTATTGGCCTATAGCTAGATGGTGACGTTGGGTCCTTGCCCGGTTTTCGGATCGGCACCACCACAGCTTCTTTCCACCCCTGTGGGAGCTTCCCCTCCTCCCACACTCTGTTGTAAAGATGCAACAACGCCCCCAAAGCCCCATTCCCTAAGTTTTGCAGCATTTTATAAAACACTCTATCTTTGCCGGGCGAGGTGGGCTTGGATTTATTTATAGCTCTTACCATCTCTGCTAAGGTAAAGGGCTCATCCAAGTCACTACCCCCCCACCCCACCCCACCTATCACACCTGGATGGAGATTCAAGGTAACTTCCCTCCTCCATATTCCTTCTTCAGACAGGTTCTCTTCTTCGGACAGGCCCCCCACCACCATCTTTTCCTTACAGATCTGAGCCATATGGCCAAACCACTGGCAGTTGTTACACCGCAATGGCCTTGGCACATATAGGGCCCTATCTTGTGCCACCCGCTAGCCGCTGCCACTACCTGCTACCCGTGAATTGCGTATTTAAGAGCTTCCCCTATCCCTAAATGGTATCTTGCGCCCACGCTACCTGCTATACCTACACATAGTTCCACCTCTGCCTCTTGTGTGTGTGTGGTGTGACCTGGGGATTTTAGGACACATGTGGCTCCACCTCCTGAATTAACTCGCTTATAATATACAGTACAGGCCAAAGTTTGGACACACCTTCTCATTCAATGTGTTTTCTTTATTTTCATGACTATTTACATTGTAGATTCTCACTGAAGGAATCAAAACTATGAATGAACACATGTGGAGTTATGTACTTAACAAAAAAAGGTGAAATAACTGAAAACATGTTTTATATTCTAGTTTCTTCAAAATAGCCACCCTTTGCTCTGATTACTGCTTTGCACACTCTTGGCATTCTCTCCATGAGCTTCAAGAGGTAGTCACCTCAAAAATGGTTTTCACTTCACAGGTGTGCCTTATCAGGGTTAATTAGTGGAATTTCTTGCTTTATCAATGGGGTTGGGACCATCAGTTGTGTTGTGCAGAAGTCAGGTTACTACACAGCCGACAGCCCTATTGGACAACTGTTAAAATTCATATTATGGCAAGAACCAATCAGCTAACTAAAGAAAAACGAGTGGCCATCATTACTTTAAGAAATGAAGGTCAGTCAGTCCGGAAAATTGCAAAAACTTTAAATGTGTCCCCAAGTGGAGTCTCAAAAACCATCAAGCGCTATAACGAAACTGGCACACATGAGGACCGACCCAGGAAAGGAAGACCAAGAGTCACCTCTGCTTCTGAGGACAAGTTCATCCGAGTCACCAGCCTCAGAAATCGCAAGTTAACAGCATCTCAGATCAGAGACCAGATAAATGCCACACAGAGTTCTAGCAGCAGACCCATCTCTAGAACAACTGTTAAGAGGAGACTGCGCCAATCAGGCCTTCATGGTCAAATAGCTGCTAGGAAACCACTGCTAAGGAGAGGCAACAAGCAGAAGAGATTTGTTTGGGCCAAGAAACACAAGGAATGGACATTAGACCAGTGGAAATCTGTGCTTTGGTCTGATGAGTCCAAATTTGAGATCTTTGGTTCCAACCGCCATGTCTTTGTGAGACGCAGAAAAGGTGAACGGATGGATTCCACATGCCTGGTTCCCACTGTGAAGCATGGAGGAGGAGGTGTGATGGTGTGGGGGTGTTTTGCTGGTGACACTGTTGGGGATTTATTCAATATTGAAGGCACACTGAACCAGCATGGCTACCACAGCATCCTGCAGCGACATGCCATCCCATCCGGTTTGCGTTTAGTTGGACCATCATTTATTTTTCAACAGGACAATGAGCCCAAACACACCTCCAGGCTGTGTAAGGGCTATTTGACCAAGAAGGAGAGTGATGGAGTGCTGCGGCAGATGACCTGGCCTCCACAGTCACCGGACCTGAACCCAATCCAGATGGTTTGGGGTGAGCTGGACCGCAGAGTGAAGGCAAAGGGGCCAACAAGTGCTAAACACCTCTGGGAACTCCTTCAAGACTGTTGGAAAACCATTTCAGGTGACTACCTCTTGAAGCTCATCGAGAGAATGCCAAGAGTGTGCAATCAGAGCATGATTTTGAGGAAACTAGAATATAAAACATGTTTTCAGTTATTTCACCTTTTTTTGTTAAGTACATAACTCCACATGTGTTCATTCATAGTTTTGATGCCTTCAGTTAGAATCTACAATGTAAATAGTCATGAAAATAAAGAAAACGCATTGAATGAGAAGGTGTGTCCAAACTTTTGGCCTGTACTGTATATATATATATATATATATATATATATATATATATATATACATACATACAAAGCCACCTTGCTTTAGCCTCAGTTGAACCCCTGAGAAAATCTACCTCCCTCTCTCCATCACGGGTTTCGGTTTTAGGATTTAGGATAGCGCAGCCTGCCCTTAAAGGCAATGGCACCTAGCACACTGATTGATGTAATTGGTGTAACGCCCAAAACACACCTATGCATAATATAGCGGGTAGCACAAGTGTTTTACAGATAATGGGAGGTGCGCAAGACAGCAACTTTTGCGGGGGAACACCTCTTGCGCAATGCTAAATCCCCAAATAAAGGGTTTAGGGACTCTGGCGCAAGATAGGGCCCTAACTGGATAACTAACAAACCCCAGGAGCACTCTACCAGGCAGTATCTCCCCTTCAAATTCAAGCAAAACTGTCTCGCTGTTTCTCTTCACCCCCTCCCTTGTCCTCTGCAATCACTCCACCCTCAAAATCTTTCCCCCCTCCAGATTTTCCTGCAGCTCCTCCATTTTCATACACAGTGGCACCCCTTCTATCACTCCCTTGCACTCACCTGATCTACGCTCCCCCACTCTCCCTGACTGTATTACCTTAAGCTCCCCAACCTCTTTCATTCCCCTAGCTTTCTCAGCCTGCCCCTCATCTGAACAAGACACCAGAAGATTCCCGTCAGGGAGCACCTTGGCGAATTTTATCTCCCCCAGCTGTCTGCCCAAGTCATTAGTCAGCTTCAGTGGATTTAAACCCTTCATATTTTTCTGTTCAGCCTCCCCAAAACATAGGATCACTACAAGCAACCTCTTGCCCTCCCTCTGAGCTGAACCTTCCCCTCCTCCCACACCCACTACTCCTTCCCTGTCTGTTTCTTATGAGAGTTTCCCTTTCCCATATTATCTTGCTGTTTTGGACCTCCCCTCTTCTGCCCCTTATCTCCTTCCAGCTCCATCTCTTCTTTTTCCCACTCTTGCCCTAGCCCGGAACCTGACCCATTCCCGGACCAGCCGTGGCCAGCCAAGAAATCTCAGTCTAGATTTCTTCTTCTTGTTCTTCTTCTTGTTTTAATGGCGGGTGGCACCTAGCGCTAAGGTACATTATCGTGTATTTTTGGCAGTGAATAATAACAAGGTTAGCTGATTCTTCTTCTTGGCAGTAGTCACATAATCCTGTAGGATGCTTCCTTATCAGCTTCATTGTTTTGTTCAGTCTATTATGTCCAACCCTCAGCCTTGTTAAGATGTTCTCTTCTTTGGCACTCCCTTTGGTTATTCTCCCCTTTCCCACTTGCTGCTGAACTGCATAGAGATGTTGTCCTGTTTTTCCTGTGTCACACATGTTTTGCCATTCTTTGAAAAGTGTTTCTTTTGATTATTGCCTTTGCCTCAGATTTACTGAAAGGGATGTTCATAATTTCTTCTAGTTTTAGAGCATTCGTAGTTAATGTGTCCACTGTCTCATTTCCTTTTATTCCCCTGTGTGCTGGTATCCACATAAATGTGATCAAATGATTCATGTTAATAAGTCTGTGGAGGTTTTCATATATTTCATTAACTAGGTCTTGCCTACTCTCGGATTTAAATGACTACAACGACTTTACAGAAGAATATGAATCTGTGCAAAGAACAACTTTTTAAATTTGCATCTCTTCTATCCACTGCAGCACTGTAGCTATGGCCATCATATCACAACAGTGAATACTGACAGATGATCTGAAGTTCGTCTTGTAACAGAAACTTTTAAACTAGGAATACTGAATGCAAAACTTGTCCTTCCTAAACTAGGATCCTTAGATCCATCTGTATACACTGGAACATACTCTTTATATATTGTTTGTAGTCTATCTTCAATCAGACTTACAATACTTCCACACTCTTTAAACTGCTTTCCAAGGAAATGTAAATCAACGGCCACTGAAGGAAACAACCAAGGTGGCGTAGCTGTTAACGGCACTGCAGGGGTATAGTTTTTCTGATTTAATATCATGGCTCTTGCTACTTCCTCACTGCTCCATGTGAAAAACTTCTGCTTATTTCTAACTCTCTCCCATGGGAGAAGCACCTTCGTTGTTGGATGTCTGATCTTAGAATGTCCTTTAAGATTTACCCAGTAGTTCATCATTAGTTGTTTATATCTAATATGAAGTGGGATTTCGCCCATCTCCACCTGAAGAGCAGACACAGGAGTTGTTCTGAACGCTCCACAACAAAGTCTCAAGGCTTGAGCTTCTATCACCTCCAGTTTCTTTATTGAGGTTTTTGATGCTGAGCCATAAACTATACACCTGTAATCCAGCACTGACCTAATTAGTGCTACATACAAATTCTTGATAGCAGGTCTACTTGCTCCCCAGTCTAACCCTGTCAAACATCTCATTACATTTAATACCTTTTTGCATTTATCAATTACCTTCTGAATATGTTCATTCCATGTTAGCCTTGTATCTAACCATACCCCTAGAAATCGAAATACTTTAACTTGCTCTATCCTTCGCTCATACATATTTATCATGGCATTAACTCCTCTCTTTCTTGTAAAGATTACTACCTTGCTTTTTTGTATTGAGAACTTAAATCCGCAGGAATATGATCATTTCTCCACTACTTTAACTGCCTCTTGCATTTTATTCATACACTATATTACCAAAAGTATTCGCTCACCCATTCAAATGATCAGAATCAGGTGTCCTAATCACTTGGCCTGGCCACAGGTGTATAAAATCAAGCACTCAGGCATGCAGACTGTGAAACAAGACATTTGTGAAAGAATGGGCCGCTCTCAGGAGCTCAGTGAATTCCAGCGTGGAACTGTCATAGGATGCCACCTGTGCAACAAATCCAGTCGTGAAATTTCCTCGCTCCTAAATATTCCACAGTCAACTGTCAGCTCTATTATAACAAAATGGAAGCGTTTGGGAACAACAGCAACTCAGCCACGAAGTGGTAGGCCACGTAAAGTAACGGAGAGGGGTCAGCGGATGCTGAAGCGCATAGTGCAAAGAGGTCGCCGACTTTCTGCACAGTCAATTGCTACAGAGCTACAAACTTCATGTGACCTTAAGATTAGCCCAAGTACAGTACGCAGAGAGCTTCATGGAATGGGTTTCCATGGCCGAGCAGCTGCAGCCAAGCCACACATCACCAAGTGCAATGCAAAGCGTCGGATGCAATGGCGTAAAGCACGCCGCCACTGGCCTCTAGAGCAGTGGAGACGCGTTCTCTGGAGTGATGAATCACGCTTTTCCATCTGGCAATCTGATGGACGAGTCTGGGTTTGGAGGTTGCCAGGAGAACGGTACATTTCAGACTGCATTGTGCCGACTGTGAAATTTGGTGGAGGAGGAATTATGGTGTGGGGTTGTTTTTCAGGAGCTGGGCTTGGCCCCTTAGTTCCAGTGAAAGGAACTTTGAATGCTTCAGGATACCAAACATTTTGGACAATTCCATGCTCCCAACCTTGTGGGAACAGTTTGGAGCGGGCCCCTTCCTCTTCCAACATGACTGTGCACCAGTGCACAAAGCAAGGTCCATAAAGACATGGATGACAGAGTCTGGTGTGGATGAACTTGACTGGCCTGCACAGAGTCCTGACCTGAACCCGATAGAACACCTTTGGGATGAATTAGAGCGGAGACTGAGAGCCAGGCCTTCTCGACCAACATCAGTGTGTGACCTCACCAATGCGCTTTTGGAAGAATGGTCAAAAATTCCTATAAACACTCTCCTCAACCTTGTGGACAGTCTTCCCAGAAGAGTTGAAGCTGTAATAGCTGCAAAAGGTGGACCGACATCATATTGAACTCTATGGGTTAGGAATGGGATGGCACTTCAGTTCATAGTATGAGTAAAGGCAGGTGAGCGAATACTTTTGGTAATATAGTGTAATATGATTGATATTTTCCCCTCTTTTCCACAAGGTCCCATCATCAGCGAACAATGATCGTCCAACATCACCCTGAACCTGAGAGAAGACATCATTTATCATGATGGAGAAGAGTATTGGACTAATAATGCTGCCCTGGGGAGTTCTATTTTCAACCAGATATCTTTCTGATAAGGCTGTTCCAATTCTTACTTGTATATATTTATCAAATAAAAAATCTTTAATTCAATTATATATTCTACCTGTTATTCCTATATTATTTAATTTAATCATTGCTCCCTCTTTCCACACCATATCATAAGCCTTTTCTACATCAAAGAAAACTGCAATTACCGATTCTTTATTGGATTGTGCCTTCCTGATTTCTGTTTCTAGACATATAACCGGGTCCATAGTTCCTCTGCCCCTCCTAAAACCACTCTGATAAAGTGAAAAAGTTCGTCTACTTTCCACATAGAATGTTAATCTTTCTGTGACCATTCTCTCCATTATCTTCCCTAAATGAGAGGTCAGAGCTATTGGTCTATAGTTCTTGGGGTTTGAAGGGTCCTTCTCTGGTTTCCTGATAGGAATTATTACAGCCTCTTTCCAACTAGTTGGCAGTTTTCCCATCGCCCAGACTTTATTATAAAATCCCAATAACTTTGTTGCTGCCAATGTGCCTACATTTTTTTAACATTACATAACATATTTCATCTTTCCCGGGAGATGTAATTCCGGATCTAGTTATTGCCCTCCTCAATTCATCCAAGGTAAATGGAGCATCCATTGCACTACTAACATCATCTCTTCGCTCAAGGATTCCAGTATGTGCTGATCTTGTCACTTCCCTTCCTCTCTTACTCTCCTCTGTTAGATTATCTGAGCTATGGATTTGAACAAGGGCCTTTGCTATCATCTCTATCTTCTCTTCCTTCCTTCTCTTCCTTCTTATTCTAATGTTACACAATATTGGAAAATGATCACTTCCTATTGATGTCTCTTCTAATACTTCCCACTCACTTATACTAACTAAATTACTGGTCACTAAGGTTAAGTCAAGTACTGACAGGTTACCTGTGTAAACATCTAGCCTGGTTCCTCTCCCATCATTTAGACAGATCATACCCTTCTCCTCTAGTAATTCTTCAATTACCTCTCCATTTGTATCTGTTCTTACTCTTTCCCATAATGTGCTGTGTGCATTAAAATCCCCACATAGCACCACCCTTTTACCATCCATCCCTTCAATTTGTGTTATCTTAATCAGCTCTAGTTTCCTACAGGGATTATAATCATTTATAATTACAAATTCTCCTTCACTTGTCCATATCTCTACCACTACATATTCTTGTTCATTACCTATACCCCTCTCTCTATATGACATATCTTCCCTTATGAATATAGCATATCCTCCCCGTGCACCCTCCTTTCTATCTCTCCTAACAGAAACATATCCAGTAATTCTTAAATCCAAATTGGGTCTCAACCAAGACATATGACATCTGGTTTACTTCTAGATTCTTCTAGAAACTTTTTTGGATTCTTGTCCGTTGGCCAGCAAACTTCTAGCATTCCGTTGTAGCAGCAGTATCATTATTCCTATCCAATCCCTGGCTGCTCCTGACTGGATTGACCACTAAGATCATTCCTCACCTCCTCCCATGTGATCCCATTGAAACCTAAGTGGCGAGCCGCTGCCTTTACCATTATTTGTATCCTTTCTGTTTTGGATTTAACTTCCATTGTAGCATTAACAACCCCTGCTATAAAGGTAACCAGTTTCTTTAGATCAATCATTACTTTCCCTTCCTTTCCATGGCTTGATTCCTTTGTAGACTGCCTCTCTTCCCTCCTTCTTTCCTCATCTCCATCAATGTGTTTTACGATCTTTATAGCTTCTGCATATGTGACTTTATTCTGGACTCTTGTCTGTTGTATTTCCAACTCCCTTTTCATTACTTCACATCCCCCACAAGCCACACTGTGACTTCCTCCACAGCTACAACATTTAGGGTTTACTTGATTGCATTGACTGTAATCATGATCTCCTCCACACCTTGCACATCTTCTCCTTTCTTTACATCCCTTTGCTATGCCCAAACTTTTGGCAGTTGTAACACCTCAATGGTTTCGGTATGTCTTCTCTGACATTGTAGCTCATGTAACCAAGAGTTACTTTTCTGGGAAGCACCTCACCTTCAAACTCCAGCATTAAACATTCATTTTCTTTCCTTAAACCTTCTTGAGTTATCTGAAGCTGTCAAGCATCTTTTAAAACTCTTCCTTTCAGATTTGCTTTTACTTCCTCTACTGAAACACTGATAGGTATCCCTGAAATCACCCCTTTGATCCATTTATTCCTCCTTTCAATGTGACTTACACTCACCACTTTGAATCGTCCTACTGCTTTCATCCTGTCAGTACGCTCTCTCTGCTCTTCATTATTACACACAATCAACAAATTTTCATCTTTCAAAATCTTAGCCATTTGTATATCTCCAATCTGGTTCTTCAAAATAGTAGTTAATTTAACTGGACTCATTGAGGAAACTCCCTTATGTTCCCCAAACCTCAATATAATCCTACACTCTTGGCTCAATGAAGCTCTTGAATCTTCCTTTGGGTCTCTGCTATCACTCCTGGTTTTCTTTGTACTAGTGCCTGGAGAATGCCCTGTTCTTTTCTGTCTCATCCTCTTATTATCTTGATTTACTTCCATACTATCTTCACTATCGTAAATTTCAGACTCTCCCCACTCTGGACCATTCACATCATAGTTGTGCCTACCCGCCACTGCACATTTCAGTTCAGGTTTCCCCATTTTTGTTACTTCTCATTTCCAAGAATTTCCTCTTGTAGACACTTGTGTCTTCTTTCCAATTCCATTTGTTGAATTCCTAAGATTTCCTTGTTGTAAAGTTTTAACCATCCGTCCGACCGTCTTCTTCTTCTTCTTCTTTGGGTTTTTATTGGCGGATGGGTCATTCCATGTCATTTCACCAAATTTTCAGGACATCCCACGCACTGGGGTCTCAAAAAATCACCAGTTGTTCCTTATGTATCCAATAGGCATACTGTAAAATTTTAGTTTGCTCGGATGGATACTTTTTGAGATACAGTCAATTTAGTGAGGGGAGTATGTGTCGATTTTGGTGCAATTTTCGCATGTCCTTGTTTTTCCTCCATTTTCAGGTGTCAGTATCTCAGGAACTACACCACATAGGAAACTGAAATTTGGTACGATAATACACCTCCACCTACTCTCTCAGAAAATACAAAAACATCTGTCATACATCATAACTGGTAGGCATGCTAGCCCCTCAAAAATGGAAAAAAAATTACACATTTTGTGGTCGACCATGTTTGGACCTTCAGAAAACAACTTTGCATTTGCCCCAGCTTCTTGATTTTTTCAGAGCTTTGAGATACATACATGGACTGTTCAAAGCAGTAATGGTTAGTCAGATATATGCATCTGTTTCTGGATGGCAGCTTCTCCCAATCCAAAAAAAAGTTTTCATGTCACATTTTCACTGGCCCATAACTGCATGTGGGAATGTCTTAAAAAATCTGATTTTTGTTTTAATTTAAAGTTCAAAGCTTGCTCTTTCTTGTGATATAAAACATTTTTTCTTCATTTTTTTTTGTATCCCAAACATGGGGCTATTTCACCACTCGCGAATATTGAAATTCCTCAATATTAGACCATTGTAGCTTGCGTTTGTGTCTTATATTCATTTATTGTTTGTTATTTGTTCATTATTAACCTAAAATACAATGACCATTGCACCGGAAATGCATTTATTTGTCAAAACATCAACATTTTCATGAACTTTTTTTTTTTTACCAAATCTCTTAAGCTGCACATTCATAGAGTTTGGGTTTTTGCTTCCAAATTTCCACAGTAAAGTACCCATTCTGAATTTCACCATACATAAAACATGCATAAAATTGACTGCTTTACAAATTGAAATCATTTTGGTGTGATTATCTTCAAAACTGAAAAACTGTAAAATGTCACACAGAATGGGTACTTTACTGTGCAGTAAAGTGCCCATTCTGTGCCCAGTCTGCCCGCAGGAGAAAAACACTGTACGACGTGTCAGAAGCTGATATTATAACCTGTCAACAAGTGGATGTTAAAAGAGGTAAAATAGCCTGATGCCTCACAACTATGTATCTCTACAGCTATATATCTATACTTATATCAATATCTCTATCTATCTCTTTATCTACCTATCTGTATCTACAGTATATGGACAAAAGCATTGGGTCATCTCCACAGAAGCAGATTGCATGAAGAAATACAATTTAATAACACTAAGAAATGCAAGGAACAACAAGGAAAGGAGCAACACATGGCAGCAAAGACAATAACCGGACAAAGAACTAACTTGAAGAGAGGACTTAAATACACAAGGAAGTAACTGAGGACACAAGACACTCCTGGGGAAGGGGCTGGAACACAAGGCAGGAGAACCCAGAGAACTGGCTGATGGAAACACTGGGGAGGGAACAGAACAATCAAGGATAATTATACAGACTAAAGACAGGTTTGATACTGGGCAAGGTAACAAGACTGACACTGAACAGGTGTGTTGCTGTAGTTCCTAAATGCTTCCACTTCACAATAATACCACTTACAGCTGATGGAAATAATTTCATGAACTGACTTGTTGCAACAGTGGCATCCTTTTGCATTATTATTACAGTATTATTATCCCATAGACTTCAGGTCTTTATGCTAAGCTAACAGAAAATGCTACCCATAGGAACTGAACCAGTGGAAGCACAGAAGTGAAAATGGTGTCAAATATCTTGTGTCTGTCTGGGGATGTCAGAAACAAGGTATTTTCTCCAAAATTTTGGAGTATTCCTATAACATGAGTCTTTGGTGAGCCGATCACCAGTGGACAGCTCCCAGTCCATCTGTTCTCACCTGGCATTAGAATGTCATCTGTGTCTCGACTGCCCACTTGTGATCAGATCTCACTTTCCTGCTCTATATGCAGATAAACACATTTGCAGAGACCATATTATTAGGTTTGGAGTTTTTTTTTTTTTTTTTTAATTGTTACAGAGAGAGAGAGAGAGAGTTTTATTCTTTATTCATTAGATATTACAGGCAGGACCCCATCATGTTGGCTCAGGCACAGATCATTTAATTATTCCTGCACGTAAAGGATGTGAATAACAGAAGTGTTATCTCATTCAAATTCATGAATAAGTCATGTTTATCTTGTATCTGGTATGTTATCCTGGTTGATGTTCACTGAAAAGCGCTTTGCTGGAATCCAGCAGTTCTAGGTATTTCATACAGCTATACATGTATACAGATGTGTATACCTCTGAGTCTATCATCTTTGTCTAAATGTTTGTGCATGGGCAGGATTTCTAGATGTCAGACTGATGATGAAGAGTCTGCAGACACAGTAATGATTTGCCACCTAGTGGTTGATTGAGATTGAGGCACAATGGAGCCACACTTATTTCTGAGAGGGATACAATCATTCATAATTAGAAATATACTTTAAAGTATATAAATGTATCAATACATAAGTATTTCAGAGTAATAATAAATATAAGAAGAGAATACATCATAATAGTAATTCACATGAGTAAATCAATGTGTAAAAAAAAAGTAAACACAGTACGTTTTTTTCTTGATTGATTTATTTCTGCTATAATATATTGTTGCATTGGGCAAGGAAGCATAGCGACCCATTCACCCAATCAATAAGCTGTAAAGGCATTAGAGAGCCATCTAGTGTCTGAATGAGGTCATCACATCTCAAAAAATCCAACAAATTTTTGATTGCAGTGTCTGTTCAGTCGGACAGTCTGAAGAGTTCCTTCAGAAAAAGAAGAAACAGAGAGGAGCACTGTTAGATTAACAATATGGTTCATTTGTGTATTATTTGTCTCACATAGGACCACATGACATCTACACAGCTCTCAGTTACTGGATGAGCCCTACCTCTTGTTCTGTCTGCGTTCAACAGCCTTGTTGATCTCCCTCAGGATGGTTTCCTTGTTGTTCTTCATGTTATTTTTAGCGATCCCCAACAGGAAGTTGATCTTCTCCTGGTTGAAAGGAAGCTGGAAGGTAGAGAACTCCTCCATCCTCTGCTTCACCTCTTCTGCATCTACAAGCAAAAAAAAGGTATGTGTGATTAAGACCTTTTAATCCATCTCTTTGACCTGGATTGACCTGGTCTTAATGTAAAAGTACGGCTGATCTTGGTATACATGCTATCTGTAGTGGAGAGAGACCTTTGCAGTTGTTTCTGTTGAAGAGTGGCATGTAAACGATGGTGGGCTGCTTCCCCTCTCCCTGGAACACGTAGCAGTCTTTGGGCCAGTCTTTGTCCTCCAGGACTTTGTCATCAATCTCTGGGAAAGGCTTGTTCACCTTGGCTGCATAGTCTCTGGCCAGAGTCACAGTCTGTGGGGGGAGCAGTGGAGGGACACTCTCACATTATCAGGTTTCTTTGGGAAAGATACATACAATGGACAAAATGCAGCTCTGTTTGCCCTCACTTCATCAGTAAGAGATAACTGCTGACCCGTTTTATTCAGGCCATCACATTTTCTGCTGATGATTGCGATTCACTGGCATTTGGTAATCAGGCCTGCATCAGTTTGTTATTAACCTATTTAAGTTCTACAGTGGTAAGGTGAGTTAATTACCACATACCTCCATAGGAGGGAGATAGGACACTCCTGAGATTTAGCATGGGCTGCAGCAGAACAACTGGCTGGAGCACATGCAGAGGTTTAAATCAGTCATATCAGTCATGAAGTCAAGTTTCTCAGTGCAGTGAATGTAGACTCAGTTGCAGCCTTTTTTCCTAAACAAACTTACCTACCAAACTTACTTAGTTTCCCTCTGAAATTACCATGTCATGAGGGACATGTTGGGAATGAGAGGCAACAAGGTCAGGTTAGTATGTCATGACCTGTTTTCTCAAAAGAGCTATTCAGCGTACACTGGCATCTCCTCCACAGCCCCCCCTTCAAACAAAAGCACCTGTGGTCTCCCTGCTCACACCCCACAGTGTTCAGTGTTTTCAGTCAATGATTGTTGTGTCCCCCTAGAGGAGGGCTCTGGTAATTACAGAGCAATACATAGAGCATTATGTTCCACAACATGACAGAAGAGCATAATTTCCATAGGGTTACTGTAATGATATGAACAGTGGTGTGTATAGTGTTTGTTCCTCATATATGTTAAAGGCTAATCCTGGCATTTTTCAAATTAGGCCCTGTTTTTTCCACTTTTTTGGGGTCCCAATGACTGATAGGGACAAAACATTTTGGAATTGGTCCAGTACTGAGCTACAACACTTCAGCCAAACCAGGCTGCAGTGTAATCAAATGGGGCAAGTTCACCCCTGTGTCCCTACTATGTGTTGGTGACTTACTGTATTACAAGGCATTATCAGTAGTTTGGCTACAGATCAGGGCCCAGAAACACACACACACACACACACACACACACACACACACACACACACACACACACACACACACACACACACACACACACACACACACATATTACCATATTACCTCAAATATGTTCCCAGCACTGTACTCAGGTGCTATGATGAGGTCAATGTCTCTCTTGTCTCCCAGGAAAGAAGGATAGGCAACATTGATCAGCAGCCCAGCATCAATCAAGTGGAACGTCTCTTTAATATGGAGGGAAGGTGGGACTACCAGACCTACCCGGCAACAGGAATACAAAATACAAAGGAACTATCTCTTATATCAGTGATTTAATGGAAATGGAACAAATTGAAAAGAAAAACTTGAATGTCCAGATTTTGAAGAGGAAATTGGATCCTCTTGTCATTTAACGAGTTATGGACATTGATTGAGATAACAAATAGTTAAATACACAAAGAAATCACATCTTTTCATACATAGGCTGCAAATAAGCGTAAAAGCTTTGGAAGTCTGGACATCACACAGATGCCAATTATAAAAGAATTTCGTCATTTCATCTTGTCAGGCTTTTACACCCTGACAAGAATTAAATTATGTGAGAAATGCTAAAACAGTCATGCTTAGTCTTAAAGAGCAATATACAGTACAGCTCAAATCCTGCTTCAAATCAAAATAAAGTGTGGCCCAGGCTCTTCTCACCTTGGTATTGATAGAGGAAGTTTCTGGTTGTGCCCCACTCCCATTTCAAAACAAGAGGAAGGATGTGCTGAGTGAACCAAGAGACTGAAAAACAAGACATTCAAACCAAATATACAGCTTTTACCTGAGAATAATAATGGTTTATGTACTATACCTTTCACTAAAATGATGTTGTTATTTCAGATGTAATGAGAACTATGAGCAGGAGAAATGAAATGTGTTGGTCTTTCCACAGTAATTATCCATTCATCTGCCATGCTGACCATGTTTTTTAAGTGGTCCATCTTCCAGACTCTGGCTCCATTTCTCTACGGCCCCCAGCAGCTCCAGGCTCCAGTCCTGAAAAACTTGTTTTCTCTCCTCTGGTCTCTTTGACGCCAGCAACGCAGACTCATTACGATGTAGCTTGCCTGGAAAGAGAACATGTCAATATAAACGCCCACTGCGGTTAACCATCTACTATATGTTCCAATCCAAGTTCTGTGGTCTGAACAGTCCACATTTTCACAGTTTCATATATTGCAGCTTTAAATTGGAGTGGATTAACACTAAATTTTGGATGTAGAAGAAACAGCACAGCCACTGGACCTGGTTAGTGTCCTGTAATTTGGTTCATGTGAGATTCTGTCACTCACAGAAACAGTAAATGAGTCATTTAATGCATTCAGAAAGTATCCAGACCCCCTTCACTTTTTCCACTTTTGTTATGTTGCAGCCTGATGCTACAATCATTTAAATTCATTTTTCCCTCACATTAATCTACACTCAGAACCCCAAAATGACAAAGTGAAAACAGAACTGTAGAATTTTTTGTACATTTATTAAAAAGAAAAAACTGAAATAAATGACATAGTATTCAGACCCTTTACTCAGTACTTAGGTGAAGCACCTTTGGCAGCAATTACAGCCTCAAGTCTTTTTGGGTAGGACGCAATAAGCTTTGCACACCTGGATTGGGGGAATTTCTGCCATTCTTCTTTGCAAATCCTCTCTGGTTCGCTCAGGTTGGATGGGGACCGTTGGTGGACAGCCATTTTCAGGTCTCTCCCGAGATGTTGGCTCTGGCTGAGCCATTGGAGGACATTCACAGAGTTGTTCCTAAGCCACTCCTGTGCTGTCTTGGCTGTGTGCTTAGGGTCACTGTCATGTTGGCCCAGTCTGAGGTCCTGAGTGCTGTGGAACAGCTTTTCATTGAGGATATCTCTATACTTTGTTCCATTCAGCTTTCCCTAAACCTCGACCAATCTCCCAGTCCCTGCTGCTGAAAAACACCCCCACAGCATGATGCTGCCACCACCATGCTTCACTGTTGGGATGGTGATGGGCAGGTGATGAGCAGTGCCTGGTTTCCTCCAGATATAATGTTTGGAATTGAGGCCAAACACTTCAATCCTGGTTTCATCGGACCAGAGAATCTTGTTTCTCACAGTCTGAGAGTCCTTCAGGCGCTTTTTTTGCAAACTCCAAGCAGGCTTTCATGTGTTTTGCACTGAGGCTTCCGTCTAGCCACTCTGCCATAAAGCCCAGATTGGTGGAGGGCTGCAGTGATGGTTGTCCTTCTGGGACTTTGTCCCATCTCCACACAGGATCTCTGTAGCTCAGTAAGAGTGACCATCAGGTTCGTGATAACCTTTCTTACTAAGGCCCTTCTCCCACGATTGCTCAGTTTGGCTGGGCAACCAACTCTTTGAAGAGTCCTGGCTGTGCCAAACTTCTTCCATTTGAGAATTATGGAGGCCACTGTGCTCTTGGGAACCTTCAGTGCAGCAGAATTTTTTTTTCAGTTCCTTTGACCTCATGGCTTGGTTTTTGCTCTGACATGCATTGTCAGCTGTGAGGCCTTCTATAGAGAGCTGTGTGCCTTTCCCAATCATGTCCAATCAATTTAATTTACCACAGTTGGACTCTAACCAAGGTGTAGAAATATCTCAACAATGATCAAGAGAAATGGGAGGCACCTGAGCAAAATTTTAAGTGTTGTTGCAAAGGGTCTGAATACTTATGTCAATATGATGTTTTTCCTTTTAATAAATTTGTAAAAAAAAAAAAAAAAATCTACAATTCTGTTGCCACTTTGTCATTATAAGGTACTGAGTGTAGATTAATGAAAGAAAAAATTAATTTCAAAGATTGTAGCATCAGGCTGCAACATAACAAAAAGTGGAAAAAGTGAAGGGGGTCTGAATACTTTCTGAATGCATACGCCATTGGATTATTCTATTTTGATGACTGTGTTGAGGCTGTTGCTGGTCTTGTCATCAGTACCATAGTTGCAAGTCACTGTCATCACCACCTTCCTCATCATCACTAGCTTCATCATAATCATCATCACCTTCTAGTATTTTCTGCAGGTCTTTCAGCTTAGACAGAGCAGTGGGATCCTCTATGGTGTTTCTGAGCAGGAGCACCAGTACAACGAAGGTGAGGTACACAACCAGGTATTGGTCTGCATCATCGTCCATGTACCCAGGCACTGTAACACACACACACACACACACACACACACACACACACACACACACACACACACACACACGCATGCACACACACACACACAATATATATTTAAAATGAGATTTTGTCCAATCCTGATTTTCAGTTTTTGATACTTGTTGGAGAAGAGCATTTTATTCAATTCCAGAGTAAACACAGCCACAGCCACACTATATGATTTGATTTGATTTTTTTATTAGTGTGTCATGCACTATAACCGCTTCTTCCACCCTAATAGATATGACGAGAATAAGTAAATAATTTAATTAATTAATGATAATTAATTAATTATCATTAATTATCTTTACCATTTAGCCAGGGAGGGATCAGGTCTCTGATGACGTCCTCATGAGCCACAGCACAACCCAGAATGCCTGCACAAAGACAACACACACATGCATGCACACACGCACGCAAAGTTTCAAGTCATTGATTAATGAAAGGATCAACTTATGGAAAGTAGTTTGTACACTGACCCAAATTTTTATCTTTGACAAAAGATGAAAATGACATTTTAAAAATTTGTATGCAATTCCATTTCACTAAAGTGTGGAGTGTGGAGAGCCAGAATTCTCTGCATCTGAAGTAATAAGTAATAATCACTGTGTCACTGATCATCTACATCTATCAAGCATGTGAACTGGTTTGTTTGATCAGTAAGCTTGTGGCAAAACAAACCAGACAGAGAAGCTTCTAAGGGAACCCATCTTTTCTCCCTCTTTCTTGTCCAGTTTCTGTCTTGAAATTTTCAAAAATAAAACCTCCTAACTGTTGCTGAGCTAGGAGCTGCACATCTCTTACTTCAACATGTTTGGTTACTGTACATCCACCTGCCTTTCTGTTACATGACCCTATTACCCTATGAAGACACAAACACCTTGTAGTTCGACCATGTCCATCTCTGGCCTCTCCTCTAGCAGTTGTCCTGCCTGGAATTTGCTGCCCAGATGAGAAGTTTCAATGAAGAGACCCAACTCTGTGAAGCCAGCCTCATGAGGAGTCACCTCAAACCATTTACCTGAGAGACAGCAAGAGAGAGAGAGAGTGAGAGAGAGAGAGAGAGAGAGAGAGAGAGAGAGAGAGAGAGAGAGAGAGAGAGAGAGAGAGAGAGAGAGAGAGAGAGAGAGAACCCTTTTTTAAAGTCTTACATCTATTTTATCTACTGTAGCATTAATTTGCTATTTATTTGTGTAATCTATTTTGATGACATTTTGTGTGTGTGTGTGTGTGTGTGTGTGTGTGTACCCTCTATAGGCCCATGTGAGTAGCAGTGTTTCTCTATGGCACTGTAGACAGGGTAAGGGTTGGAGACGTTTTGGGTGGCATCCCCTGAAAGACACCGTAGATCCATCTGATGAAAACAGAGGAAATATTTTTTTTTAATATGAGCAAATTTGTCCCTGTAAATGTAATCCAGCTTGTTGTTGTCATTTTTTCTCTCTTCTCTTCCCCTAACCTGTTTCATGATCCCAGCAGAGGTGAGGACTCCCCAGATGTCGCTGAGGGAGAAGTCCTCCCCCTCGGCCCTCTGGCCCAGCCAGGCCAGAGCTTCATCCAGGCTCACATCAGGTCCTGACAGCCTGGACACTGCTCGCTCCATGTTGCTGCTCCACCAGGGGTCGCTGTACAGGGATGCCATGGACCTGACACACACACACACACACACACACACACACACACAGGAGAGAGAGAGAATGATATGTAGGTCAAGAGATATTATGCTTGGTTTTACTTCTAAAATCTCTAGTCTGAGTTTCCTGGTCATTTTGCAAAGCTCTCACTTTTTTGGCAGTCAGTGCTCCAAGTGGACTCACCAAACTAAACTAAAAAATAATCCATTATTTTTCTATTTGTGCTTACGCATGTGTTAAGCAATCCTTAATTGAAAAAATGTGTGTGTGTGTGTGTGTGTGTGTGTGTGTTATTATATTATTATTACCATGTGGAGCCAGAAACTCCCCCCAGGTACAGCACAGTGTCCAGCAGACCTTCTTTTTGCATCTGGTAAAGGGAACCCAGCAGAGCCACCGCTGCTCTCTGCCCCCCTCCTGACCCCAGCAGGGCAACATGGGGAACCGAGTCCTGGATGGAGGGAGAGAGAGAGAGGGAGAGAGAGAGAGAGAGAGAGAGAGAGAGAGAGAAACTCTGAGAAATAGTCTCCTGATCTTACACGCGATGCTAAGCACAACAGAAATGTCTTTGCTATGGTGTCAATAGCAAATGCCCATCTAAGCGACTTTGGCATGTTGGTCTCAAAATGAGGTGTAAATGATTGGCCAGATCCCCATATGAAAAAGAAACCATTCTTCCCTTTCGACAGAAGAAAGAAATTAAGACAAGAGTGTTTTCTTACCACTGAACAGTTGATTCCCAGGCTGTTCAGTGACTCCTGAACCACTTGTTTCCTCTTCTGAACATACTCCTTTTCACCAGCACACAACTGCTGTGACTGATAGACGTGTTTCTAGAAAGAGTCAGACATTTAAGTTAAAATGTCAGCAACTATGTCACATCCACACTGTGTATCTGCTGGCCACATTTATGTTGATATGTGGAAATATTCAAAGATGCCATTGTTTTTACGGCAGCGGCATTACATCAACTGGAAAAAATCTACTCGTCTTGTGCATTTCATACACATTTCCCTGTTCTCCAGCAGGACATAGTCAGGATCTTTGGAAACCTTTGATCTCCCCAAGAATTTAAAATAAAATTCTGTGACTCTGAACAAAGCTCAGCCAAGAAGTGAAGGTGTCGATGAAACCCTTCGGCGACACTTGCAGTCTAAATCCTTTGCCATGCATATCTCACCTCAGGAGCGCCTGTTGTTGTCTCCTCCATGATGGTCACTGGTTCTCCCAGAGATCCTGTCATGAAAACAGAGATGCTCATTAACACAGCTGTCCAGTTTGTGTTTCTATGCCGCATGGTTGGCCGTTAGAGACATCTTAAGTGCAGTGAATGTGACAAGAAGATCCACGCTGCCATGTAAGTTATTCCGCCTCGTTGGTTACGTTCTCTGGAACAGAAGTGAAAATAGTCCGCGGTTCTTCCTCTGAGGGGTGCACTATTGGAGCGGCTTCTGCTTCTGCTGATCCTGCTGTTTTTGTAGATGATCTGCTCATGTGCTTCCACTTTGTGCACGTGCAGATCCGGTTCCTCTGCACAGAAGCCTTCCTTCTTGCCTTGAAAATGAACCATTATTATAGCAATCTGCCAAAGTGCAGAAACACGTTGCTTTTAAAAAGAATGGGGAACGGATGGGGAACTCTCATTGGTTTATTGCAGGTTACACCCAAAACACACCCGTGGGTAATTAAGAGACTAAGTACAACCCCTTTGAACCATGCACCTGAAGTAATGACCCTTAGCAAAAGTGGACTTAGACACACCTTAAATGGACTTGTGCCATGCTTTTCAGATTATGTGCTTAGAGTTTATCACTTGAAATTTACTCTTGCACAGGGCATAGAGCCATAAATATGGCAGGTAAACTTTGGCAACTTCAGTGATAAGTGACTTGTTGGGTTCTGCTTCATGTCGACCTCAAGAACTTGAAAATAATAAATCAAGTCAAGTGAATAATACCCATACAACTTGTCTCTTTGATCATGATGTGTTCATTATTTACATCTTTCACTGATCCAGTTTTTTGATGTCTCAGTGAACATATGTATTATATTTGTCAGTGACCAATTACCACCCAAACACAAACACCTAGTGCAAGTTGGTCACGACATTTTTCTGCCTTTACAAGTTGACGAGGACTGTCCAATGCAACATTAGCCTCTGTTAATGCTGTTCCTTTCCTAGTTTTCAGGGTAGTAGGGCGAAAGAATGCCCAGCGATGTCATTGTCGTGCTGACCATGGTGAAAATACTGTGAAGGAATCAATCAACACAACTTTCACAGACAGGCCAGGGTCAACCCCAGGGCGTATTCAACGACGTTACAGTACGTAACGTTGTGTGACGTTGTCTCATTGAATGATATGTTTGGTCGTAACGTTTTGTAACAAAGAGCAACATGCCTCGGAGGTGGTTTTCCTCCATTTTGTGGGTGTGTCAGAGATGTTATCCAATCAGCATCAGCCTGTATTTAAGGCTCCGCGATTTAAAACAATAGTGAGGCAGGCAATAAAAACATGTGAAAAGAAAAATGTACGCATGGGACTATTTTACAGAAGAACCAAAGACCTTTTATTTAGTTGGAATTAATTTGGAAATCAGTGAAGGCTAACCACAACGATTACCTCATTCAGGCACAAGAATTAGCCAATGTCATATAGGTCTACCCATAAAGTTTTTGAATGTCAGCAACTCGTGATGTACTGATCACTTTTGGATCTTTTTGTGGACAGTTTTTTGTCATCAGTCTCAGAATAAAAGAACACGGTCTGAAGGTGAAAACGTACGTAAAAGCAACTGTATAGCTCAGTTAATCTAGCCTCATTGTGCTAGGCTTCATACCTTTATAGGTAACACCCGGATTTCCAAATACTGTGAACTTTAGGTAGGAAACAGCTGGGATTGCTGGCCTTGCATCCATTTCCTTAGCAAACAACAAATTATAGATAATGCCAAATAATAGATAGGTGAAAGTGTTTGCTGTTAGCTGCCGATATGCTGTTGTTACCCTTGCTGAAAACTCATTTTAGCTGCATTCTAATGCCAACCACTAATTGGAATGGCTAATGGTGTAGGATTGTGGTGTTTGGAAGACAAGCGTAGGCTAAATTAGTTGTGCCAAATGGTATCATATTAATGTTGCAGTAGTGACACAAAACCTTTTTTTTCAGTCTTTGGTCAGTGAGTTTTTCAGATGAAACAGACACTAGTGTTTTTACTTTTGACCCAGGCCTGCCAACTCTCACGCTTCTGGCATGTAACACGTTTTCACCCTCAGTCTCACGTTCTTAAGCTGCCCAAACAATTCTTACACCAAAACACTGCAAAACATAGCAAGACAGATGAACAGACAAACATTTTGTGGTCACAGTCTTTCTGGTACTGTAACCCCAGATTCTATGGGCATAGCCCTTTTAGGGCTGTCCTATATAACTTTGGGTGTCATACAGGACAGCAACGTGGCTGAGGAGGTAGAGTGGTCGTCTGGTAATCAGAGAGTTCATGATTCAATACCTGGCTGCTCCAGAGTCTTTTTAAGTGTCCTAAAGCAAGACACTGAACCACTACCTGCTCCTGATGGGCAGCTTGGCACCTTGCATGGCAGCCTCTGCCATCAATGGGTGAATGTGAGGCAAACATTGTAAAGCACTTTGAGTGGTCACTAGACTAGAAAAGCGCTGTTATAACCTTATGCGTTGCGTATGCACGAAATCAGCCATGAATACCTTCTGACTTTCACTTTATTCTGACAGCCTAAACATCAAAATCATCCAAAAGCCATCATCTCTTGGTTTGTAATTAGGCCTATATTATATTATCTGCTGATAAGCAATGGGACCCATAATTATGGCAACTTGGAGGATTTAAACAAATGGACTGATTGCTGACTGAATATTATAAAACGGCAGGTGGTCTGTGTTGACGCACCATGGCTGTTTTGGCACAGGTTATATATAAGATGCATAGAAGACACATTCTGCCATTTGTGTCTGAGATAATAAACATATATAATACACACAGCACACCGATAGAGTGTGAAAAATCTACTGAGTGTTGTTTGGTGCAGTATTTCCAAAAATATGGTGAAATAGTGGCCTGTGTCCTACCTGGTTCACCCACAGCAGTGTTATCAGCCAAACCAGTGACTCCCTCCTTATCTGGCAGCGCTCCAATAATGTGGACTTATTGATGCTGGATGCTCGTCTGGATGAGTGAGCTCTACAGACCCCAGCCACACACTGATACCAACACTGTGACAATGCCCGGTAAAACTCGTTGGCATCTTTGGTAATGTCAGACCACTTCCTAGTTTTTCTGTTAGGGTCCTCACATCTTTAACTGCTGCACATAAATTAAACAGAAGTAGACTACTTCTGCAAAGTTGGACTACTTCAGTTTTCTGTTAAGTGTAGAAATTCAGTGATTACAATGATTACAGTAATTGGGATAATTTCCCATCCTTCCTGTTGCAACATGCTGCCACTCAGTGAACAGTTTTCAAGCCTCTAAACATCTCCTTTCTTGCTTCCACCTGTCCAGTGAGAACTTTGACTTGACAGTCTTGGAAAATTCTCGCTTTGTCCTGTGCTCCCATTGTGCAGTTTTCTGCCCAAAACAAGATGAATGGGCAAACTCTGCAAATCAGCATTCATGAAGGGCATTTCTTCACCAGATGTGGTTAATTGTGGATGTTCATAGGGTGGAAGTTGAGGCTCCTGCAGGTTTGCAACATTTCAAGCAGATTTGTAATTTATAAAAGGGAACTGTGTACATGTGTCAGTACGTGTGGTTTTATGAATCGGAATGTACTTTTCCTGATTTGTGCTTATGTAACATTTTAGTGTGGAATCCATGCACACTTCTATATATGAGACCCTTTGACTCTGGAAGTAGCTGAATATTTGACAGTGTTTGGTATAGATGTTTCAATGTAGCTGCATCTTAAATCACTCTCTTGGTGAGCGATGCTTATCTCCGTGTTGATCGGACAGCACGTATTCATGGTAGTGTGATTAAGCCCATGGCATCAAAATCAACCAGTGAACAAACCAACCAACTGGAAAAGACAGAACGGAAAGTTGAACTTAAATACAAACTGAACTGATCAGTGAGTGAAGAACAGGCGGACAGCTGTCCTGCTGTGTTTTCACCTCAAAAAGGTGAAACCCACATTAGACTGACTTTTACTGGTTTTCATCGGCTTTTAACTCCATCCAACGTTATATTTTAGCCACAAGGCTTATTGAGCATTTTTAGCTCAGTCATAACTTGGTGGGTTGGATTTTGAATTTTTTAACAGATAGAACACAGAGAGTAAAAGTGAATGACATTTTATCTGAATCCCTATGTTCCTCTACTGGCTCACCCCAGGGTAGTGTTCTTCCCCTTTTCTAAAAATGTGTCTAATCTGTTATTAAATATTTTTTGTAATATTTTAGAAAATCATGGTAGTAAGGAGCCAGATCTATAGTTTGTGAAGTGGTGTTTGCGCCCAGTTTTGTACAGAGGTAGGACCTTAGCTACTTTCTTTTTATGTGGAAATGTACCGGTTTGGAAAGATAAGTTACAGATGAATGTTAATGGTTTACAAATCCCCTCAATTACCTTTTTTTACCAGTGCCATATCAATATCCTTTACATCAGTAGACTTTTTACTCTTACATGTAGGGGAGCGCGGGGTAGAAACTAATGCGGGGTAAGTTGTAACACGGACTTTTAAGGTAGTTGCACAAGGTCAACCGGCAAGTGCTTCTGGTTAGTTCGTCACATGATCGTAAGAGAGCCCAGCGCGAATTTTGGGGGGAATTGGCTGCATTTTTGAAGAGATACGTGTAAAAGTGTGTTTTACCACCAAGTAAGTGAATTTCTTTACCTTTCTAATTTTTTGACTACTGAACTGTGTGCGTGCATTACCGAATCCAATCTTACATCAACGTATTAAGCATCATGTTGCCTAAAACACAGCACTGATTCAAAACATTTCGCTAACTCATAGCGAGTGCTAGTCAGGTTTGAGACCAGTGACTACACAGTGGGGTTGGTTGGAATGCAGTGTTACAACTAAGCCACAATAAAAACAACTGCATATTTGTCACTAACATAAGAGTAACGTTAGCTACGTAGTGTAGTTGTGTGTGTGTGTGTGTGTGTGTGTGTGTGTGTGTGTGTGTGCGCGTGCGTGTGTGCACGCGTGCATGCACAAGGTGGAGCATGTGTGTGTGGATATAACATGTGAGCCCCTATCATCATGGGATTTCTACTGTATTCTTTCTAGTAGCTAGTGTATATTGAAACAGATACTCCAACTAGTGTATTAACAGATGTTTTTCTTCTGTGAGGCTTACAAGCCAGAGTCATGATTTATGTGGTGTCAGAATAACCCCATGTGGGATGGGTTGATTGTCTTTATTCATTCATTCATTCATTCATCCACAGAATGATATTACCCCTGCAGTCCGCACAACACTGCACATCTGCGTGGGTTTTTACTATTATTATAGGCCTATTTTTTTTATTTCCTATGGTAGACATATAGTATTCTCATAATATCCTAAATGGGACTCATAGAGTACTTGTGGTACTGTAGGCCTGCGTTTATATTATTGGCTGCAAGACTTTTATGGCAATATTGCTATAGTGTCCCTATAATATTCCTATAATATTAAAGTATTAAACTGTGTTAAACCAAACCTTTCTGTAAGTGTTACAACTAAGACTCCCTTCGTAACAATTTACCCCACCTGTGGGGTAAATTGTAACATTTCTCTTCTTCCACTTAGGGTGAAATTGCACGGAAATGGTAGGTTCTAGAAACAAAGTTAAAGTGTTCATTTGTAGCAGAGATGTGTATTTTGTTTGTATTAAAAAATGAGTTCTCTAGCTCCTACATATCCTACATTTTTTTGCCTTTGGCCTGAAACGTTCTACCCCTCGCTCCCCTACTTGTACAATTTCCAACACTTCCTTCTCATCCACTGCATTCACAAACATTGAGTTGGGATTTCTCTCCATCACTTCATGCTTATCTCCAGTTGTCCCTGGACCAGGGATTTGTCCTGCTAACTCAGGTCCTATATTTACAAAAAAATTATTGAAGCTATTAGCCGCCACCTCCATATTATAATTTTCAATATCATTATCAATAAAATACTTGGGAAAGTTGTTATGTCCTGTTCCATTTTTTATAATGTCATTTAATCTATTCCATATTCCTTTAATATTATTTTTATTGTTATCTAATATATTTTTTACTTACTTACTCTTCCTCATAATATTAGTTAATTTATTTTTTTAAATATAATTTTTATATTTAATTTCAGCTTCTTTAGTTCTTTTTCTTACAAAATATCTATAAAGTGTGTTTTTCTTTTTGCAGGCATTCTGTAACCCTTTTGTGATCCAAGGACAATTGGTATGTGTTTGTCCTTAACTGGACAACACTGGTCATATAATGAGTTTAAAATATCTAAAAATGTGTTATATGCAATGTCAGTATTCTTCTCCTTGTAAATTACATCCCATTTCTGTAACAATAATTTATTTTTCAGTGTGTTAATAGATTCCTCGGTTCTCACGTGTCTGTATTCTGTTTTATCTATCTTATTTCTGTAATTGCTATCATAAATTGTGAACACTGGCAGATGATCACTGATATCATTTATTAGAATTTCACTGATTGTATTGTTATCAATGTCATTTGTGAATATGTTATCTATCAAAGTTGCACAATGGGATATAATTCTGCTGGGTCTAGTAATTTTTTGGTAATAGGCCTATACTGTACATTGTGTTGATAAATTCGTCTGTAATTTTATGTGTATTTGGATTTAATAAATCAATATTGAAGTCCCCACATATAAATATTACTTTGCTGCTTATTTTTGAATAAATACATTCCATCCAGTCCTTAAATGTTTCAATGCTAGAACCTGGTGCTCTGTATACACAACTTATTATAACATTTCTTTTCTTTTCATTAGAGATTTCAATTGTTATGCATTCAAGTATATTATCAACAACAGCTGTCATACAGTCCAGAACCTTGACATTTAAATGTTTTTCTACATAGATAGCAACTCCTCCACCACCCTAGTTTTGTCTATTTTTACAGTTGAGTTCATAGCCATCCAATTCAAAGTCAATCCCTTTCTCAGTGTTTGCCCAGGTTTCAGAGATAGCAATTATATTGAATGGTTGTGAGAATCTGCACAAATAGTCCTTGATATTATTAAAGTTTGCATTCAAGCTTCTACCATTGAGGTGGATAATTGATAATTTGTCCTTTGTTGTAATGTTGTGGTTATACTGAGTATCCGTGTAGTAGCTGCAATTATTGTTAATTGTCAAGAAGAAATTATTGTCCGGGTCTATATCATGCTCCAAATGCAGAGTGTTATGATCCATGTATTCAAATACCGTCAGTTCATGATCGCGTATAGCACTATTTTCTATATTTATGACATTATGAGTCATATTGTTGTGTAACCTGTTTGTATGTGTGTTACCTCCAAGTCCAGTTTATAGCAATCTGTGCGTTTCCTCCTGGCTTCCTCTGGGGCACCGTTTAGCTTTGTGAATATTTTACAGTTTGAAGTTCAAGTTTTTTTGTATTTTTTTTTTTGCTTCTTAAGATAGTTTATGAAGATGTTTGTTCCCTTTAACTTTCTGCCCTGTTTCAGCCGTGCTGTCTTGTGTTTTCAGTTCACAAACCTCAGGATGATGGCTGGTTTGTCGCTGTTGTTTCTCCTGAGCAGAGGGTGGCATGCCTCGATGTTATCACAGTCCAGCTCGATACATTTGGACTGTAGGAAGGCCAGCCACCTGTTGCTCCGTTGGGCTGACATCCAACTCACTGGGCTCCCCACCCAGTTAAAGCAAATAATCAGATTCAAATCAAACAGGGTGTGATGTTAATTGTTGAGGTGTGGTTGACTGCAAATAAAATAAACCTGTGCAAGTAACAAAGTAATGAAACTAGACTCAAATTAATGTGGTGACAAAGTGTGAATAATGATGCAGTGTTACCCATCCCAGGCTGTATACTCTGCTCCTTGACTCCTTGCTCTCTCACACAGACCTCACCCCCCTTTTATCAAGGTTCATTATAATCACACAAAGTCATACAAAATATGTCCAATCCAGTGCAACCCAATCAGCTGTGAGTCATTCTCTGTTCTGAAAACAAGTCTGACAGTAGAGGGAGAGCAACTGCGATCTGTCTTAGCACTGAGAAGCGGACATGCTGTGACCTCACACAGGTTTCATATCATATCTGCAGTTTTGTCCTGCCTCTGGCGGCTGTTTGGGACTTGTTGGGAACTGATAAACTGGTGGTGGCTGATCAACCAGACATTGTGGTGGTTAACAAACAGCAGAAGCCAGTAGTGATAGATGTCGTGATCCCAAGTGACAGCAACATCAGGAAGAAGGAACAAGAGAAGCTGGAGCTAGAGAAGATGAGAGATTTCTTGTACACACACACACACACACACACACACACATATATATATATATTTATATATATATATGTATATATATACACACACACACACACATATATATGTGCGTGTGTGTCTGTGTATATACAGTACAGGCCAAAAGTTTGGACACACCTTCTCATTCAATGCGTTTTCTTTATTTTCATGACTATTTACATTGTAGATTCTAACTGAAGGAATCAAAACTATGAATGAACACATGTGGAGTTATGTACTTAACAAAAAAAGGTGAAATAACTGAAAACATGTTTTATATTCTAGTTTCTTCAAAATAGCCACCCTTTGCTCTGTTTTCCAACAGTCTTGAAGAAGTTCCCAGAGGTGTTTAGCACTTGTTGGCCCCTTTGCCTTCACTCTGCGGTCCAGCTCACCCCAAACCATCTGGATTGGGTTCAGGTCCGGTGACTGTAGAGGCCAGGTCATCTGCCACAGCACTCCATCACTCTCCTTCTTGGTCAAATAGCCCTTACACAGCCTGGAGGTGTGTTTGGGCTCATTGTCCTGTTGAAAAATAAATGATGGTCCAACTAAACGCAAACCGGATGGGATGGCATGTCGCTGCAGGATGCTGTGGTAGCCATGCTGGTTCAGTGTGCCTTCAATATTGAATAAATCCCCAAAAGTGTCACCAGCAAAACACCCCCACACCATCACACCTCCTCCTCCATGCTTCACAGTGGGAACCAGGCATGTGGAATCCATCCGTTCACCTTTTCTGCGTCTCACAAAGACACGGCGGTTGGAACCAAAGATCTCAAATTTGGACTCATCAGACCAAAGCACAGATTTCCACTGGTCTAATGTCCATTCCTTGTGTTTCTTGGCCCAAACAAATCTCTTCTGCTTGTTGCCTCTCCTTAGCAGTGGTTTCCTAGCAGCTATTTGACCATGAAGGCCTGATTGGCGCAGTCTCCTCTTAACAGTTGTTCTAGAGATGGGTCTGCTGCTAGAACTCTGTGTGGCATTTATCTGGTCTCTGATCTGAGATGCTGTTAACTTGCGATTTCTGAGGCTGGTGACTCGGATGAACTCCTCAGAAGCAGAGGTGACTCTTGGTCTTCCTTTCCTGGGTCGGTCCTCATGTGTGCCAGTTTCGTTGTAGCGCTTGATGGTTTTTGCGACTCCACTTGGGGACACATTTAAAGTTTTTGCAATTTTCCGGACTGACTGACCTTTATTTCTTAAAGTAATGATGGCCACTCGTTTTTCTTTAGTTAGGTGATTGGTTCTTGCCATAATATGAATTTTAACAGTTGTCCAATAGGGCTGTCGGCTGTGTAGTAACCTGACTTCTGCACAACACAACTGATGGTCCCAACCCCATTGATAAAGCAAGAAATTCCACTAATTAACCCTGATAAGGCACACCTGTGAAGTGAAAACCATTTCAGGTGACTACCTCTTGAAGCTCATCGAGAGAATGCCAAGAGTGTGCAAAGCAGTAATCAAGAGCAAAGGGTGGCTATTTTGAAGAAACTAGAATATAAAACATGTTTTCAGTTATTTCACCTTTTTTTGTTAAGTACATAACTCCACATGTGTTCATTCATAGTTTTGATGCCTTCAGTGAAAATCTACAATGTAAATAGTCATGAAAATAAAGAAAACGCATTGAATGAGAAGGTGTGTCCAAACTTTTGGCCTGTACTGTATATATATATATATATGTGTGTGTGTGTGTGTGTGTGTGTCTATCTATCTATCTATATAGATAGATAGATAGATACAGATATAAAGATATATAAAGATAGTCCAAACTTCCAAAAATTATCCCCACTTTATGGTAAACAGACTGCATTTCTAGTCTACTGACCACTCAAAACACTTTACAATGTTTGCCTCACATTCTCACACTGATGGCAGAGGCTGCCATGCAAGGCGCCTAGCTGTCCATCAGAAGTGGTGAGGGGTTCAGTATCTTGCTCAAGGACACTTTGACACGCTCTGGAGTAGCCGGGAATCTTCTGGTTACCGGACGACCGCTCTACCTCCTGAGCCATGCCGCCCTTTAGCCTTAGCTTTTCTTCTCTTTTCTCTTCAATTTTGAAAGAATCAGTTTCACCATCTTAACAAATTCCACTTTATTTCTTTTTCTTTTCTTTTTTTTAGGATTTCTTGTAGTATGTTTTAGAAGGAAATGATTTTGTGGTAATTTTCTTGTAATTTAATTTTAAATATATATTTACAGTAAATATCATTCCCTTGTCACTTTTTTGTGACTTTTTCCCTCTAATTTTATTATTATTTTTAAATTTATTAAAACATTTTTTGTCATTTTCAGGTCATTGTCTGGTAACTTTTTCCTAAATGTCTTGCTCATTTGCTCAGCACCTTTTCCCCTGTTTCTGAAAGAAATCAAGTGAATTGGCTGAGGTCTCACTGTGTTAAGTGGCGTTATGACAGAGGAGGATGGATCTGTTCAGGGTCAAGGCATGAACATGACTGCTGAACCAGATGTAAATTCAAGATCCCCTGCTGTATTTACAGTGGACAGACTGCTGCTCTGTGCTGATAACTGCAGGGTCAAAGTGATACGACAGACGTGCAGACTGTACTGTGGGAAGACGTGTGTCACATGCTCTGTTCCAAATGTACTGATGCATCTTGCTATTTCACATCACTGTTACTCCTTGATAAGTGTGTGTATGACAGCTGGGTATAAAATGGCTGGGAGCTTCCCATTCCACAGCTGCCACACGGACAAACACCAAGAAAAATCCTTGACCGTGTCAGCTCATTTGCTGAATATTTTCACAATAAAGTCTCTCCAGCAGCGATAACCATGCAGTGTGGAAACGGCAGCTTGGCTGCTGGGCTGCTCTGTATTTGTGTTTGGATGATGGGACCTTTAGGCCAGCCTGTGGGAAACACGGAGAACAAGGCAACACCAACCCCTGAGATGGCAGCAACATCAACAAACACCCCGAAGACGGAGAGGAAACCAACAACTGGCCCCAAGGTGAGGGATGGATGAAGTAGGCTAGTCTGGGACCAGGTGTAACACTTTGTGTCTCAGCACCAAAAAGTCAGTCTTTGCTTTAAATGTCTAAAATTACACACTAGTCTGCTACAAATAGCAGTTATTTCAGTATCTTATAACGTCATGTATGATATCACATGTCTTTATGAATTCTTGTCAAATACAAGGTTACAGACTACCTAGGGTAAGTTGTAATGCTACCCTCGTATATCACCATCTCTGTCAGCCGTTTCATTCCCAGCTTTAGGAAAATGGTCATTTGAGATGAGCAAAGATGGAATACATAAAATTTGATGTGAAGCAGCACTGTTTAATCCAGTACACATTCAATCATTTTAACTTCAGCGTTCTCAGTGCTAATCAGAATATAAACTTAGTCCTACAGATGGCTTTCTTACCTTTAAATCTTTTTTTTTTCCTTTTTTTCTTTTGGCTGAAAAATATTCAGCTTTGATTACAAAGCCATTAAACTGTACATGAGATCCAGGGGTAAAGGAGTATGTAACAGGGGTGATCACATGTCTCTAGCTTATCCCTGACTCAGATTCAGAATCAGAATACTTTATTAGTCCCAGAAGGGCAATTCATTTCTACAGTCAACCCATCCATAGTAACAAAAATATAGTATGGTAAACTGTTACAGTTAACCTCATGTTACAGTTATACCCAGTCTCCACTATACGACGTGCTCAGACTCTTTCTTAACCCAGAATCCAAAATGTCTGTGAGGAAGTCACGTATTTAGACCTTAGCTCCCTTAGACAGAAGTTGAATGATATCCATTATGTGGACAGAAGTATTGGGCCACACCTCTTAATCATTGAACTCAGGTGTTTTATTCAGTCCCATTGCTACAGGTGTATAAAATCCAGCAGCTAGCCATGCAGTCTGCCTTTACAAACATTAGCGAAAGAATGGCTTGTTCTAAAGAGCTCACTGAATTCCAGCATGGTGTTGTAATAATAATGTAATAGGAAGCCACCACTGCAACAAGTCAGTTGGTGAAATTTCTTCCCTCCTAGATATTCCACCATCAACTGGAAGTGGTATTATTGCAAAGTGGAAGTGTCCCAGAGCGGGGTTGCCGTGTGCTGAGGTGCATAGTGCATACAAATGCTCAATGCTTTGCTGACTCAATAACTGCAGAGCTCCAAACCTCCTCTGGCATTAACATCAGCACAAAAACTGTGTGCCAGGAGCTTCATGGCACACAGGCATGGCATGGCATGGCATTCCATGCCTATGGATTTAGAATATGATGTCATAATGTAGGTGTTATGTGTAAGTGGCCCAATACTCTTGTCCATACAGTATATATTAAAATATATGAGGTTTCCTATGAAAAATGGATGAAAAATTTAAAATAAAACTCAAACTGACCCTTTGAACCTTGAATGAAATTCCTTCCTTCATAAGTTCAAATTCCTTCATAAGTCTGAATTCCTTCATAAGTCTTGAAAAAGTATTACCTTGGCCTATGAAGATGTCCTTTTTTTGTATGTCAGACTAGCATTTTTTTATTTTATTTTTTTTAACACTTTTTAAAATTTGTTTTATATTTCACACTTTGTTTCATATTGTTACTGTCCATCCGTGGGCCCTTGGGTTTAACAAAAAACAGGTAAGAATTAATTATCGATGTATTAGGGCAAGCTTTGTCAAAATCTATAAAAACCAACATGTTTGTGTCAAGCTTAATTTCATGAGAAAATGATTTTGTATCAGGAAAGCTGCCTAATTTTTCCAATATTCAGGTTTTTCCTCTTGTAACTTCTCTTACATTTTCCCTCTTGTCCTGTGCTGTGGCAGATCTCTGTGCGTCAGTCGCAGTCTCTGTGCGCTGGCGAGCAGGACTTCATCCTGATGAGGAGAGCAGCTGTTGTGGAGTCGCTCAGCAGGCTGGGAGTCAGCAGCACTCAGGTACAGTACGAGGGAAGAAGAGTCATACTGCACTGCCCAGTAACAAGGCAAAGTGTGTAACAGAGCTGTTGGTCCACCACAGGACAGCCGGTCAGTGTGGCGCAGATGTGTGAAAAACAGTTTCATGAAAGAGCAGCAATGTGACGGGCCAGCTACGCGAAAACATGGCATCGACACAGTTTCTCTGGTGGATTGGCGGGTCTGTTACACACTTTGGCATGATAATGGGTTGCACTTTATTCTACGTCAAGAGTCAGCTTTTTCCCCAGAGACTCTTTCATGAGTGTCTTATTTTTTTGACAGCTTGACCAAGCAGCAACTCCCTCATGGAAAATGTGGTCTTCAATTTGAGAAAGCTGATATTCATCCATTTCTGTATGTCTGTTTCTCATCTGCTCGTTCCCTTATCTTTTACCATCTGTTCCTCCCATCTCTCTCTCTTTCTCTCTCTCTCTCTCTCTCTCTCTCTCTCTCCCTCCCTCCATCCAGGACTCGGTTCCCCATGTTGCCCTGCTGGGGTCAGGAGGGGGGCAGAGAGCAGCGGTGGCTCTGCTGGGTTCCCTTTACCAGATGCAGGAAGAAGGTCTGCTGGACACTGTGCTCTACCTCGGGGGAGTTTCTGGCTCCACATGGTAATAATAATATAATAACACACACACACACACATGCACACACACACACACTTTGTTTTTCTATTTTTTGAGGACTTTTTTTATTGAATTATTGGAAATACTGGAAATGACAAGAAATTTTGTTTATATAAAAAATAAAATAAAAAAAAATTACATGGCAATGATCATAAAAATTTGGGGAGAAAAAAAGACTAGAAATACATATTTGTAAAGATTATGTAGCAAGTACAGGAACACACACACATTCACACACAGAGAATGCATTTAATGCACTTATACACTCAATGGGTCAGTCTATCTGTTCGACACTTAACTCAGAACAGGCAAATGTATTTCTAAATCTATTGGATGGATTTCATGGCATCTGAGAGCATGAAAAATGTCAATTTTGGTGTCTCAATGACCTTTCCTTTCCTTCTTCACCAAGCGCAACCATCAGTTAAAATTTTGACTTGTTTGTAATCTCACATTTTTAGGAGATTGCCATGATTCCTCCTGAGTGCATTAATACTCTCTGAAGGAAGACTGAAGCAGCACATTATTTATTATAGAGTACACACTCTCTCTCTCTCTTTCTCTCCCTCTATCTCTCTCCCCCTCCTGTGTGTGTGTGTGTGTGTGTGTGTGTGTGTGTGTGTGTGTCAGGTCCATGGCGTCCCTGTACAGCGACCCCTGGTGGAGCAGCAACATGGAGCGAGCGATGTCCAGGCTGTCAGGACCTGATGTGAGCCTGGATGAAGCTCTGGCCTGGCTGGGCCAGAGGGCCAAGGGGGAGGACTTCTCCCTCAGCGACATCTGGGGAGTCCTCACCTCCGCTGGGATCATGAAACAGGTCAGCAGTGTTCACTCACTCTGAAGGTAAAGCCAGGCAGCGAGGCTGGTGCTTCTTATGACCTGCATGAGATGTGAAAATGTGAGCTATGATTAAGAGACCGGTAGGGAGTCAGCACCAAACTGATTGTCACTGATGTGTGATTCTCCACCAGGCCTGGGTTTAGTTTAGAATACATGAATGAATACATGAAATAAAATACATTGCTATGCGGTTTGGGGTTGTTATGGTCAGGCGTGATGTGGTGTTGTGTTCTTCAAACCAGTACAAGTAACAGGAGCAAAAAAATTAAACGTGATTAAATATGAAAATAATCACTGACAAATTTATTTCTCATTTTTGCAGCTACAGAGCCCTCTGCTTAACTCATTTTTGTCTGCAGGTAAAATTTCAAATTCCCTCCACAGCCTTTGAAGACCCAGCTGTGCTAAGCACAAGGAATTTTTATAATCTGTCTGAGTCTGCAGCGCAGGTTTTTCTTGACACTCTGTTTTTAGTAGCTAGTTACAAGGGTTCCATGGTTACCACCATTTACAACACAGTTTTTATGAAAAAAAAAGATAAATAAAATGAGAGACTCCTTGTGACTAACGACTAATGATACTGCAACGACTGATGTAGAAATGGCTGCCTCTCAAAAATGACAAGGATGTTTGTCTAATGCTTGGTAGTGCTGGATTTAGCTGAATGGCAAAAATATGTGCATGTATCTGGCATAAATGTGATATTTAGTATCTTAAATTAATTTTAGACTACATTTAAAAATGTATATGTATAAAAATATGTGAAATCCAGTTTTGTTTTTTGGCATGTACGTTCACAATTCCAACAGAAAATTTTGTTTTTTAATTTCTATCTCTAGCAGAGAAAAATCTGGTGCATTAAACAATTAATGAATGGATGAATTGCTTTTGAAATGTACTAAGTATAAACCAGGTAACACAGTTTATTGTTTGGCTGGTAGAAGAGAAGCTGATCACAGGGGCTGTGGAGAGTCCCACTGGTGAGCACTGCCACCCGCCCTGCCATACATGGAGCTGGCAGTAGTTCAGGTGGTGCAGCATTTGTTGCAATAAATGTGTTTTCTCTAACATGAGAGTGTCTTGATTGAAATGCGAGAAAACTCTACGGCTGATGAAGATATCAGCCACCTGACATGTGTCTTCTCATCAGCTGGACTTGCGTCGTCTTTCTGAAGACTCTGACAGGAATGCCACCAACCCTTATCCCATCTACAGTGCTGTAGAGAGGAGCTGCCATCAGGCTGGCCCCACAAGAGGTGCTAAAGCACACACACACACACACACACACACACACACACACACACACACACACACAAAACAACATTCCTGAAAGGGCAATTGGCTGCTACACTCAACCCTCTGAAAAACTTGAATGAAATTCCTTTGATTTCTCTCAAATATATTTAGTAATCACTACCTTGACCTATGAAGATGTATTTTTTTTTGTTACTACAAGACCTTGTTGCAATTTTCACACATTTTTTTATTCCTAACATTTTGTACTTTTTAAGCTCTTTTTCTATCACTTTTATATATATTTTTTAACTTTCACTCAACTTTTTTTTACTCAGACTGTAAGTTTTTTCATTTTTATTTGTTTGATATTTTAGTAGTAATTACTATTTTTAAATATAATAGTTGTAATTATTTTTTTTTATTTTGATAAGATTCTGTACTTTCAAAAAAAAAAAAAAACAAAGTTTAAATTTTTTCAGAAAAAAAATTCTTAGGCTACTTGTACTATATGTCCTTTATTCATTTTGATATGTTATTTCTTTGTGTTTTTTTTTCATTACATCCATATTCATATCATATATTCAGATTAATTACTTATTAGTAATTTGTTATTCTTTTATATATATTTTTTTTCAATTATTCTTTTTTGGTATTTGTTACTGTGGTTTCTAACAAAAAAAAATGCATCTTCATAGGTCAATGCGGCATTTTTTTTCAATCATTTTGAAAAGAAATACAGAGATTTTGGTCAGAGGGTTACAGAAAACATGTTAGAGGATTAAATAATTTGTCTATATCACCAAACACTGATCTGCAGATTCTTTGTTTGAGGGTGTTTTAGTTTATTTCCTGTTGTTTTTCTGTGCCTCAGGTAAATGGTTTGAGCTGACTCCTCATGAGAGTGGCTTCACAGAGCTCGGCCTCTTTGTGAACACATCCCGTCTGGGCAGCACACACCTGGAGCCCGAGCTGCAGATGGACATGGTCAGCCTGCAAGGTGCGTCTGGATGACTCTCTGGGCTAAAAACACAGACCATATGCTATCGATTCCACTCCAGTCCTCAAACTGTCATCCGTCTTTCTTGTCTTTCTCTATGATGCCCTGTCTGAGAAGCCAAAGAAAGCCTAAAAACGAACGGTTCACCTGTGCCCTTTTGATCAAATCAGCCAGTAGAGGGTTAGACTCACCTGCAGTGGATCTCAACCTGGACGTCTGCAGCCTGTTGCACCAGTTACACCTGAGGTCTGACATAAGCCAGTCTGAACGCAAAGTCTCACTCCAAGTCCAAAGTCCCAGTTTACATATTAGTATAATTTTTAATGGTTGTACCCACTGAAATAGTTCCAAAATAGCGTTAAGTTAGATCTTAAATCTTACACAAGCCTCCTATTAGGTGTAAAATCCTTCGTTGAGTAGAGTGCATCAGTTTGACAGATGGGGAAACAAATCTAGCCCGTTGTACTTCGGCAGCACATCCTCCATGACAGACTGCATCCTTTTGATCAGTATGATCATTTAGATTTAACTCATGCTTTTATTTTCCCCAAGCAGAGATATAAAAAATCACAATGCTTAACAAAGGTAAATACAAAAAGGAATCCTTATAATATATCCTATGATCACTGTAAGCTGGCTTTGTACTCTATAACATTTGTCTTTGTTTGACATTTACAGTTTTACAATTGGTTTTAATTACACCATGTATGTTTGTGGCCACCCTAAGTCAGATGGTGTTAACATTTTAGAGGCCGTTGCTTTGTCAGAATATTTATTTTGGTTTGCCGGAGCAGGTGAAAACATCACACTCTGTGAGTGTTTTATTTAGTGGCCCCTTTACAGTCTACTAGTTAAGATGCAGTTAAGTCTCCACCTAACACCCTAACCTATGATAGAGGATGCATTCAGCTGGTGCAACAGGCTGCTGGACCGCTGCTTTTGGCTGGTGGCCATAAGATTTATGGGATGATAAGATTTCTACCATATAAAATGTATTCATCATTGATATTGTTCTGATTTATGTAAATTTTTTGCTGTTTTCTGAAGAAAATACTTGACTACTTTCAGTCACTTTTAGTTTTACAGTTCCCTTTGCCTAATGCATGCATTCAACAACCTGCACAGACAGACATATTGATGGATGTACGACCTGTGCATAACATTTTGCCACATTGAGCCTGTTGAATTTCTATAACATTATCAGGGCCATGGGATCTTCATCCCATTATTATATTGGACACCCAAAAAGTGGAATACAGTACATTTGATCTTATCAATATGTTTTAACAATGGCAGCCTTTCAGTCCCAGTTCCACCAACCTATATGGCAACCATTAACTACATGAATACTCATAAACCACACAACTGGTAACTGGCTGTGTAAAGAAAACCCAGGGGAGTATTTTCTGGTGAGGTGACTGTTTCACTTCACCTGATTTCAAGTCATCAAAACACAACAGTGCTGCTGCTTTTAGGAAAACTAATGTGGGCGACTTTATTCTAGTGATGGAATACTGGTGTGAAGAAAGTTTGAAGTCTCTGAAAGTTCATTTTCATATTGTAGTATGTGGGTGTTTTGTTGTCTTATGAAGGTGTAATGGGCAGCACCTTGGCAGATGAACAGATCCTGGTAAACAGTATGCCTGATTGGCTGAAAGGTATTTTTGTTTTTATTTTTACTCTTATAAAACAAATAGGAGAATGAGAAAAATAATGCTTGTATCTGAATATTTTAATGGTAGGTAAGCTCGATGTGTGTGTGTGTGTGTGTGTGTGTGTGTGTGTGTGTGTATTCAGGTTTGGTGGGCACTTCATTTACTGATGAAAACAACCTAATGGATTTGATTCTCCTCTGGACTGAAGGTAAGAAATTTTTTAATAAAACATATTTGCAAAAATTCTAATACGTTTGACACTGCTGATGATGTTTGTGTGTGTCTATTTAGATTTTTCCACATCAGTTCCAGTGCAGATTAACAGTTTCTGGGATGTTCTGGACTTGTATAGCCGTGGATACCACAGTCTTGTCAAGCTGGTCGCCCTGATCAGAAACTACGTGGAGGATCCCATCGCTCAGTATGAGCTGGACAACCTGCAGAAAACACTGAGAGGTGCTACTTCTAGTGATGATGATGATGGGCAGCAATAACTGAATGGAAAAGGCTTTACTCTACCTAATCTTAATTTGCAGAAAATATGAACCCGAACCTATTTGGATCATTTGGGCAAAAGAGTCCAGAGAGAAAGAAGCAGCTGTTTGAGCAGTGGAGTCAGGAAATACTGAAGCCCATCCAGACCTGGAGCCAGAGTCTGCAGGAGGGACCGTTCAAAGAGTCTGGTCAGTGTCAGTGCCGTTACGCTCTTTAGCCAAGTATCTGCGCTGTTACATTACTTTACCCATTGATCATCATTGTTACATTTTTAGATTAAAAAAAAAAAAAATCCCTTGCACAGTATTGATTTTGAGAACTTTTTAAGCAAAACAGTGACATGGTCTGTCACACTATGTGACACTATTTGCCAGAAAAGTCAAACGTAACATGTAAACACAACAGTGAGTACTATTTTACTGTTTCAAGATGTATTAACTTTGGGTGCAAAAGAGCCTCAGTAGACAAGGGAACTAGCCCCAAATATGCAGCATAGTAAACACTGGAAATAATTAATGCTCGTAATAATGAGAACCCTTATTATTCATTATCTGGTCTTGCATTGAGAAAATCAGTTCTGTACTACCATTTAACAGAATGACTGGCACATTAATATTTTTATGTTTAAATAGTCTTTTTTAGTGAATGGCCTCCGTCATAAGCTTTTGTTCTTTCACAGAATGGCTGTAGCTTGGTTTAAAGCGGATCTGCAAGCTGTAAAATTTTTAAAATATAAAGTGCTGTAACATTCATGGATTTTCTTAGGGTTTTTTTTTTTTTTTCAAAGCAGTTGTCAGTATCATAATTTTTTTTTCAGTGTCACTTACTGACTTATTGACTTTTTGCAAAACGAACTCACTGAAGCCTCCTAGTGTAGACGTATTTGTTTGCCTTTTTATTCTTCAAAAAGATTCAGGCACAAAATACCAATGACAGTTGAGGAGCTGGACCTCTTCTGAAAGCTTAGGATGTCCGCTGCAAGATTCCCATGTTCCATTTTAGATCAGTCAGAAGCTATTGATGGAAAATGTCCCGTTTTGACCAGAAGGCATGTCAAAGCTACGGCTACCTCAGACTTTTGATCTCTGGTAACAAACTTTGATTGACAGTTTCCTGAATAATGAATTATGAATGAAATATGTCTTGCCTTCTGTCTCAGAATGATTAGCTGATGTTGAACAGGGATCAGTTCTGGTGGTTCTAGTTTTAACACAGTAGTGGTTTTCATAGTTTTTTGGTTTGATCATGAGCCATTATCTAAATGTAATCTTTGTTTCTTTTGGTTTTGTCTTTGCTTTTCTTCTTAGTCTCCTGGTTGATCCAAAAAGTCCTCCCTCTGATTGGCAGATGGGACTGGGGAAAAACTCCAAACTTCCTCTACCAATATCCAAGTGAGAGGGCAGCTAAATGTCTCTAAACCATCATCACCAAGATAAATTCTGTTTATGACATATATTCATTTTACAGTGATTCTGATTATTTGGTGACAAACGAATTGACTAACTGCTATGTGTTGCTGGGTAGATGCTATGGTGCCGTCGTGCCTCAGGTCTAAAGAGCACATCCACCTGACGGACGCTGGCATTATGCTCAATATGCCTTTCCCTCCCTTCCTGGGAGACAAGAGAGACACAGACCTGCTCATCGCTTTGGACTTCAGTGCTGGGGATGTGTTTGAGGTGACACGACACGTGTGTGTGTGGTGGTTGTTTAAAGCCACTTCATTTTTAGGTTAAAGTTTACAAGGATACACAAGACTGTTCAGACAAGCAACCATGTTCTTTAGACGAGAACCACAGCCTTAGGAATCATAACAAACCAACAGGTTTCTGTCTACATTTTTTTTTTCCCTTGAACTAAACCCACTGCTCCTTCCACAGACTGTGACTCTGGCCAGAGACTATGCAGCCAAGGTGAACAAGCCTTTCCCAGAGATAGATGACAAAGTCCTGGAGGACAAAGACTGGCCCAAAGACTGCTACGTGTTCCAGGGAGAGGGGAAGCAGCCCACCATCGTTTACATGCCACTCTTCAACAGAAACAACTGCAAAGGTCTGACACACACACACACACACACACACACACACACACACACACACCTGGTGGATGATTTTGCCCCATAATCAGACCCTGAGTTAACAACTTGCATTGAAAACTTGAGAGTGTTCATGCATTTGTTCTAAAATCATTTCAAAATTGTCACAGCACCACATACAGGCTGATAGTAAATGTTAAGAGTAATACTAAGGGATTGCATAACATATATTCATGATTAAACATGATTGGACTGTAGGTTTTACAGTTATGACAGCTAGCAGTGTTTGGCTTTGCTGCAGATTTTTGCTCAACAACTTCATCAGAGAAGTTGCAGTATTGCTAGAATGCTAACCTGCTTGTCAGTGTCAAATAAGGGCCTCTGTGGGTTTTTGTTAAATTTGTGACACTGCCAAAGAAACACTAGCTCACTGTGTGTGTCCGTGTTTCGTTTCACCTGCTGTTTTACTGGAAGTTACCCACTTGGAACTTTCCAACTTCAGAGTACAATGGAACAAAACATAAATTCAACAATGGACATGAACTGTCTTTCTGAGTAGGAAGCTCATATTTATGGTTTTAACAATATGGCATGAACACAGTAGCTACTCTAGCTATAGAAAAACATAAGTCAGAAATGTCTGATCATAATGTTTTGATAATAAATGAATTTTTTTTTTTTTTTCATTTCTTATATCCGTAACAGACATTTTTTCACAGCAGCCTTTGACATGAACAGATGTTACTAATGACATTAATTGTGTTTTAATCATGGCTGTTGTGGAAAAGGTCTGATGCTGATAAGATGACTTTTTAGTGTGGGATAATCATGTTTAGATAGATGATTTTTTTATGAGAGCCCTGAGCAATCATTTGTGTTATTCCAATCTAGATGCAGAAGAGGTGCGGCAGAGGATGAAGGAGTTCTCCACCTTTCAGCTTCCCTTCAACCAGGAGAAGATCAGCTCCCTGTTGGAGATCGCTAAAGACAACATGAAGAACAACAAGGAAACCATCCTGAGGGAGATCAGCAAGGCTGTTGAACGCAGACAGAACAAGAGGTAGGGCTCTGTGAGTGTGTTCATGTGTGTGTGTCTCTGTGTGTGTGTGTGTGTGTGTGTGTGTGTGTGTGTCAGAGAGAGAGAGAGAGAGAGAGACACTGCTCTGGGCATGGGTGAGACAAAAATCAATGAACTTCTGCCTCTTTGCATTTGGTACACTTTTCTACTCACCCCCTGCCTCTTCATTCTCCTTTCCTTTATTTTCCACTACTACTTCTTTTACCTCTGATACATCTACTTCGAATGTTAATACTAATACTACCACTACTACCATTACTACTGCTATATCTCCTTGTGCTACTACTACAACAACTATCACTATTCCTACTACAAATGTAATACTAATACAACTACCAATACTAATACTAATACAACTACAACTACTTCTAACATATCTACTACTTCAACTGGTATTATTTATATTACTATTACTACTACCATTTCTACTACAGGTTGCCTACAGGCTCTGATGTCTTCACGTCACTTCAGAAGACAGTTTGGGTCTGACAATCAGCTCTTACCAGGAAACCAGGAAATCTACATTCATATTTTCATTTTTTTTGTTATTTATTACATTATGCATAGACATGTATTTAACCACTTAACCAGATGATATAGCATCAGTAATTACAAATGAATAAATAAATAAATGAATAAATAATAAAAACTCTGACAGGACTTGAGTGTTAATGGGAAACTGCACCTATCTGACTGTAAAACAGATGTGGATGTGTTTGGATGCAGGAACATAAGGCTGACACTAGAGGTCACTCTTTATTCACAGTATTTTCAATTGTTTCTACATTGTACTGTGTTCTTCAAGCATGTTTTTATTATCATATGGTAACAGACATTTTGTGATGTTTACTCAACTATACTGTGATATGCAATGTAATATTAACATCCAAAGATGGATATGGCCCAAAGAACATAATGGCAGTTTTTGATTAAAAATATTTGAGAGGTGTTCGTCTGTGTTGACCAGTGTTACAGGTTCTGCATTGGTTTATTCATTTGGCTTTAAATGTACCATGTCTCATGTGTTGAATGAACCTGAATAATTATTTCTCACTCTGAAAAAAAAGTGTCACAAGTGCACAATGAAAGTAAAACAGAGGCTCTCTCAAAAATTAATGCTAATGAAAAAAAAAAATAGTAGCAGTAATGCAGGTTTTTCTCCACTGGTATTATTTTCAGTCACTTGTCAGTGCGCTCTCTCTCTCTCTCTCTGTGTGTGTGTGTGTGTGTGTGTGTGTGTGTGTGTGTGTGTGTGGGTAGGTGGGAGGGGGATGGGGGTCCAAAGATGAGGTCATGGCATTCCCGTTAATAACTATGGATCAGTCCTGTGTTGACCCTTCAGCAATTCAAAGGTCGATATTGATTTCTGGAGATATTATTGATTCTCTATTTAAAGTTGATTGGCTGGTGAGCTATTGATTATGTGGGATGTGTTGACAGGATACCCACTATTGATTGTAGATGGAAAAGTTATTTTTAACATACCTTCCATCACAGAGTACTGTCATACCATTCCATTGCAATTGAAATCAAGAATATAATCCAGAGGTTCACTAACATCAGATGATATCATCCATATAGTATGGGATTATTTTGTTCCAAAACCCACAGAAGATGAAATAAAACAATTTTCTAAATTTGCATAGATAGATAGATAGATACAGTAGATAGATAGATAGATAGATAGATAGATAGATACATAGATACATAGATAGATATTAAAAGCCTTTTTTCATCCTTTAACATGTCATTACTGAGTGATCAGTCTATTTTCCATAAAATTGTAGTTCACTAAGTGAGAATGGCTACTTTAATGTGATGACATCACTATAATCTCCCTTCAAGTAATGCATCACTAGCTAAACCTGTTATTGATTATGCAGTTAAATGTTATTGGCTTATAGGTAATCAGAGCAAGGGTGTAACCACAGCTGGGTCCCATAGTAATGACATCATTTTTGGTGGTGGTGTTGTGAGCACCGTGTGATTCTGTTTAAAGGACCACATCAGTGATTTTAGCGCAATTCCACTAAATGTGTAAACTGCACACACAACTGCTAATCTTTTCCCAAAGTTGTATTTTAAACATCTGATATTATTTTTCCTGCCTTTTATCCAGCCGTTGGTTTCCATTCATTCCGCTATGATATGAAAATTAACTTTCAGAGATTTCAGACTTTCCTCCACTGTGATAAAGTCCTCCACATTAGTTTTCCTAAAAGCAGCAGCACTGTTGTATTTTGATGGCTTGAAATTACGCAGAGTGAAACGGTCCCTCCACCAGGGAAAATAGTCCTGAGAAATGTTTCCTTTCCTGGTTTATGAATGGCATTGACTTTGTTAGCCACAGAAGCAGAACATTATCAGAACATTAACATTCAAATTTGAGAATGGATTTTGATTAAACGTTGCAAAATCTTTAGTACTCCTGCACGTTTTGCAAAACTGTGTGTTCCAATGTAAAAAGTGGGCGGATTGCAATAAATAGCTCAAACATTCAAATCACTCGTGTGGTCCTTTTTAAATGACAAAAGCAGGCGCTAAAATAGATGGTGCAGTACAAATGAAATTTGATGACAAACAACAAAATAATTTTGTTTGTATGGTTTCCTGTGTTAAATAAAAATTTCAAATTTTCTTAATAATGAATACACTGTGAGTCCAAATCATGTCTTGTATGAATCTCATGCATCACCTGGAAGAGCAATCTTTTTTTTTTTTTTTTTTTTGTATTTATTTTATTTTATTTTGTGGTAGGCAGTGAGGCCATGCGCGATCTCAGTCCCACAAGAACACCCGCTCAAGGAAGGAGTTTCAGTGATTCAAGCAGCAGTGGCAGTCTGGCTTCCGCGAGGCTCCGCTACTTCTTTGTGTGTGTGTGTGTGTGTGTGTGTGTGTGTGTGCACCATTCATTATGGATGAAGCTCCCCAGTGCTTTCCAGTGTCAGATGTGCTTTTCTTTTCTAAGCCACTCGGAGATGAACCAAGTTGCTCACTCTTTCTCTCTCTCTCTCTCTCTCTCTCTCTCTCTCTCTCTCTCTCTCTTTTTTGGGCCTAAACGCTCCTCCTGTGTGATGCTAATGTGGTGTAAAAGCTGCAGACTGAATCATAGAGGAGACTAAACTATAGCTATGAGTCAAACACACATCTCTGGTCTGGGCTTTGCCTACATTTATACCTGAGTCATGATGGCATTTGAGAAAACAAACACTGGTCTCTCTGCTCCCCCATGCTGTTTTTTTTTTTTTTTTTTTCCAAGCCAAACAGACCTATAAGATGTGTGAGTCACGTTTTTTTCAGTGGGTGGAAAAATGAATTCAGTTTAAACATCCAATATACACGTTTTTTCACATGTAAATAACATTAAAAATAGTTTGAGTCTGCATTCCACGTTTTCCCACCACACACACACACACACACACACACACACACACACATATTCTAGTCATAACTGTCTCCATCTTATTGACCATTGCATGCATGCTTATATCAGTTTGTGTACGTGCTCTCGTCTTTTTTGAATTAGAGTGTGAGTGGTGTGCATCTGGTGCGTGCTGGGTGCTGTGTGTGTGTGTGTCTGTGTGTGTGTGTGTGTGTGTGTGTGTGTGTGTGTGTGTGTGTGTGTGCGTGCGTGTGTGTGTGTGTGTGTGTGTGAACAGGTCAACAGGCAGAACACAGGGACAGGAAAAGAACCAAATGACAAAGGCAATTAGCCTGTTACTGGTTTCTGACTGAGGTCATCGGCACAACGATGATGTCACCTCATCTGTGTGTGTGTGTGTGTGTGTGTTTGTACAATAACACAACATTTTCTATGAAAGTTATATTGCATGGCATGTACAACTGTTTGTGTGATTACATCTGCATTTCTGCCTTAGTCCTAAACAGATTACTATTAATATTAGCTAGTTATAACATCTGCTCCATCCTGAATTATGAATTTTGCTTAGTTTATACATGCTGAAGGAATATGAAGCTGCATTTGTTGTCAGTGAGCGATTAGAAATTGGGAAAAAAAAAAAAACAACAACAACAACAACAACAACAACCGCAGATTTACTTTGTTTTCTGTCGTCTTTTGAGAAAATCTGCAAATGTTTCTAGAACCGACACACTACCAGCAGCCACTCTGACATGAAATAGCAGGTAAACAGTTCTAGTTATTTCTAACAGAGCACAGGTCCTGGTGCTGTGAGACTCTGCTGCTCTTAAATGGAACTAAACCTTACTTAATGTCATTAGCCTGTGTTTACCTGCTGTTTCATGCCAGTATGGCTGCTGTGGAAAAGGTTTATTCAGCTGCGCTCTTGTGGATTCACCACTTCATACATTCTAACGTTGTTGTACGATGACACGCAGGGCTGGAAAACATGAAGTAAACAAGAGCAAATCACCGTGCCCAAGAGCATTATCATAGTTGTTCTTATGTAATTATTAAAATCAGTGAAGATACACCAGACTCTCTCTCTCTGGGCTTTGCTGATTTCAGGCTGCAGTAGACTGTAAGTGTAGTTCCGTCTCCTCCCTGCAGGAGGCGTCAGCAGCTGTCCCACACAGAGCAGGGCCACGCTGCTGTGCCCTCTGCACGCACCACCGAGCCTGCTGGCCCACAGGGCTTTTAGATGTGTGTGTGTGTGTGTGTGTGTGAGTGAGTGAGTGTGTGTGAAAGAGAGAGGGAGAGAGGAGTTATGTATCTCCTTATGTAACTGATAAATGAGTCGGGTCGAAGAGAAAGTCATTGGAGTCAGTGGAAAATGTAAGACTAAAATCTAAAGTGCAGGGATGATCTCTCTCTCTCGCTCTCTCTCCCTCCCTCCCTCTCTCTCTCTCTCTCTCTCCCTCCTTCTCTCTCTCTCTTTCCCTCTCTCTATCTCTCTCCCTCCCTCCCTCCCTCCCTCCCTCTCTCTCTCCCTCTAACACTTTGGTGCATAATTTTAGCCAAAGTGCCTCTCTGCATGTATTCTTAGTAGATAATCCCAACATGTGCATATTCCAGTAAAATGTCTTAATACTGACTACATTTATTCCCTTGCCTTTAATCTTAACCCTTCCAACTTGCCTTCGTAATTCCAACCCCTTAAAGAACTATCAGCTATCGAATTTGCAAACTACAAATGTGCAAAACTTCATTTTTTGAGTGTTTGGTCAAAAAGTCAGGTTGTTTTCAAAATGACATACATGACCGTCAGTCTGAAGAAGGGCTTGTATTATAACTGCTCTGGTCTCTGGATCACTTCAAAAATCGGACTACTAAAGGATTTGTGAAGGCAAAGTTGAACTTTGGTAAAATGTTGGGTTGAACACTTTTCTGTGATATGAATCCACATGGTGGTGAATTTCAAAGTAACAAGTCCCAGTACCCATTTTTGCATGTAATTTCAAGTTGTTCCTTGTTGTGTTTTATATTGACATAATCTACTTTGTTGGCATTTGTTTATGTGCTGGAATTTTTATTTTAGGACCTTTTTTGCTATGTGAAGTGAACGTAGAGAGACACAAATTCATTACTGTGGATAAGGGGAGCACAGAGCAACTAATGAGAATATTTTACCACCATGTGGACGCCTAGGGAACTAGACAACTCAAAACTCTACCAAAGTCCAAGTTTGCATTACTTAACGCTTTGCCACATTTACCTCATTAACCATTATATTTACTTTTTTAGAATTTTTAATACATTTGTTTTGATTTAGCTTTCCACTTTTAATGGCAGGTTTTGAAATTAAATTTACCCATTTTGAAAATAAAATGCACACATCTGCAAAACTGGCTGTAGATACAGAGCGTTTTTTCTGGTAGTTTGAGTGAGAAATTAATTCTGGAATTTCGAAACTGGTCACTGAATGTATGTTGTGTCAAAGCAATTTAAAAAATCATTCTCTGTGGTCCACAGAGGGCGCTGCCGTGGTAACTGTGTGAAGAGTTTTGGAAATATAAAATCAGTATTATGAAATGCTCGTGAATGATTGTGAAAACGTACATTAGTTAAGAAACAGTACCAAGAGAAAAGTAGTGATTTTTCTGGTTTGTTTCCTTTGCAGCTATTTGTTTTAGTCAATAAATTGTGTGTTTTGACATTTTGAGATGAGTGGGCATATTTCAGACGGCTTTCAGCCTTTAAAAAAATGGTAGGATTAGGGAACTTTGGCATTGTCACAAAAAAATAATAGGCGACTACTGTATTAAATGAATCTCAGCTTAAAAATCAATGAGCTTAGTATAATCATTGACTCACTCTGGAGAATTTTCTTCAGCTTTCTGTCCTTGTGAGGACAGTTGTTTTTTCTCTGTCACACACACGCACACACACAGTGAATGAGAGACAGACCGATACCCCATAAAGCACTAACCTACTTTTCTTTTCCCCATTGTGTCTCAGAGAACAAGAAATATGACTGTGTCCTTCAGACACACAAACACCTTTTACTCTTCCTGTCATGATGCACAGGCTTCATTATGAAGATCGTAAAATTCAGTATAATTATGATTAAGTCTTAGGTATAACTATGAGGAAGTACAGAATTTTAATCTTAAGTAGTGTAAAGTGTAAATTTGTAAAGATGTATGGGTCAAAATCCTCAGAGCATGTAAACTTTAGAGCAGGTTCCATGAACACACAAAATATATCAACTATTTTCATGTCACAATATTCAGAAGTAATTATTTTGGTTAGCAACACATAAGGTTACATTACAGTAGATGCACTATTTTGTGCTCACTAGTTTTTTTTTTTTTTTTTTTTTTTTTTTTTTTTTTAGATTTACCCCCTTTTGTTATAAACTTAAATTACCATACCAGTGATTTTGAAAGTTTGGACCACCACAATTATAATTTCTACAATTACAAAAACTCCTTCCATGAGTTCCACGATTACTATTTTCCAGCATAGGGACCGTTTCACTCCACCCAATTTCAAGTCATCAAAACACAAGAGTGCTGCTGCTTTTAGGAAAACTAATGTGGAATAAAGTCTTATTAGAGTGATGGAATAGTGTTGTGAAGAAAGTTTGAAGTGTCTGAAAGTTCATTTTCATATTGTTATGGAATGAATGGAAACCAATAGCTGGAGAATAGGGAAGAAACATGATATCAGAGTTTGGTAATCTAGGAAATCTATAGATTTCTCTGCTGCAGCTTCTTGCTAGCCTTCAGGACAGTCTGTTTTCAGTCTCAAAACCATTACAAATGTACTTTTTGACAACGAGAAACTGACAACACAGGTTAATATATTCACAGGACGGCCATCTGATGTCACGCTCAGAGTGGAACCTCAAATTCTCTAATCATGTTGCTGCTGCCTTTTTTGTAACAATAGGGAATCTGACAAAATGTTATCATTTCAGCACTTCCTCATTGATCAGCAACTGAGAAAACAATGGATAGTAAAAATCTGGATGGATATTGGGCCATATGTCATAGTAAAACAACATATTTGATCACCTATTTATAACCATTAGACAATTTGCCTCCCTGAACATTCGGGTAGCAGGGGGCAAATCTCTGACTGTTGTGATGGCGTATGTGCCGAATAGCAGTTCGGAGTACCCAGCCTTCCTAGAAACACTGGGAAGTGTCCTAGTGAAGGCACCACCTGGGGACTCTGTGGTATGCTGGGCAACCTCAACACTCACGTTGACAATGATGGGGAAACTTGGAGGGGGGTGATTTGGAGGAATGGCCTACCTGATGAGAACCTGAGCGATGCTTTGTTGTTGACTTCTGTGCGAGCCATGGATTGTCCAAAATGAACACCATGTTCAAGCATAAGGAGGCTCATAAGTGTACCTGGTACCAGAGCTCCTTAGGCCAACGGTCAATGAGTTTGTAGTCATTTGTAGTCAACTTTGTAGCCGTGTGTTCTGGACACAGAGGAGCAGAGCTGTCAGTCGATCACCACCTGGTAGTGAGTTGCATCAGATGGCAGGGGAGGCTGCCGGACAGACCTGGTAAACCCAAGTGGGTACTGAGGGTGAACCAGGGACGTCTGCCGGAGGACTCTGTCCAGAAGGTCTTTAACTTGCACCTCTGGAGGAGCTTCTCTCTGATCCCCAAGGAAAGATGGGGACATGGATTCTGAATGGACCTGGTGGTGGACACCATGGGTGAGAGAGGCTGTCAAGCTGAAGAGGGAGGCCTACCGGGCTTAGTTAGCATGGAGCACTCCGAAATCAGCTAAGAGGTACTGGCAGGCCAGAGGGGCTGCAGCAACAGAGGTCATGTAGGCAAGAATCCGGGTATGGGAGGAATTCAGGGAGGCCATGGTGAGGGACTTTTGGCTGGCCTCAAAGAGCATCTGGCAAACCGTCAGGCAACTCAGGAATGTTCTGACCTCAACTGACGATGTAGTTGGACGGTGGAAGGAGCACTTCGAGGAGCTCCTAAACCCTACTGACATGCCTTCTGGGGAGGAGACAGGACCCGAGAAATTGGAGGGGGTCTTGCATATTTCCCTGGCAGAGGACAATGAGATGGTTGGGATACTCCAAAGTGGCAAAGTGCCAGGCGTGGACGAGATCCGCCCTGCATCCCTGAAGCTGTGACCTCATCAGGCTGTGACCTCAGCAGTCACTGGGGTAGTTTGCCCCAGTGACTGCGAAGTGGTCAGGATGAGGATCACTACCTCTAAGTCTAAGGCCATGGTTCTCTAGCGGAAAAGGGTGGTTTGCCCTCTCTAAGTGGGGAAAGAGGTATTGATTCAAATGGAGGAATTCAAGTATCTTGGGGTCTTGTTCATGAGTGAGGGTAGGGTGGAGTAGGAGATTGATGAGCGGACTGGGGCAGCAGCGGTGGTTATGCGGTCACTGTATTGGACCGTTGTGGTGAAGAAGGAGCTGAGCCAGAAAGTGAGGCTTTCGATTTACCGGTCGATCTTTTTTCCAACCCTCACCTATGGTCACAAGCTCTTGGTAGTGACCGATGGAATGAGACTGCAGATACAAGCTGCAGAAACGGGTTTCCTCCGCAGGGTGGCCAGGTGCACCCTTAGGGATAGTATGAGGAGCTCGGACATCTGTGAGGAGCTCGGAGTAGAGTCGTTCCTCCTCCACATTGAAAGGAGCCAGTTGAGGTGGTTCAGGCATCTAGTCCGGATGCCTCCTGGCCACCTCCTGTTGGTGGTGTTCCGGTCACGTCCACCTGGGAAGAGGCTCCGGGGCAGACCCAGGACACGCTGGGGGGACTATGTCTCCTGGCTGGCCTGGGAACACCTTGGGATTCCCAAGGAGGAGCTGGTGGATGTGGTGGGGAAAAGGACCATCCTGGCTGACCTCCTCAGCCTGCTGGCACCGCGACCCGGTTCTGGATAAGCAGCTGAAAATGGATGGCCTGTCTGAGCATTTTGAAAACCAGATATCGCAGCACAGGAAAAATCATCTTTGACTCTTGTTGCCCCTTTAAGGTAAACTCAGTTTGGCTTGGTAGTGAACAACTGCATTTTTGATTAAACAATATGTTTTTTCATCAGTTATTAGCTGGCAAACAAGAGGCAATGTGAACCTGTGATGTTCCAGGGTTTATACATGAGACAAGAAACTATTTCTAATGAGACGCCGGCTTTCTCCTGTTACGCAAGTCTGCCTGTAAGGCCTCAGGGCAAGAACCATTGTGTGTGTGTATGTGTATGTGTGTGTGTGTGTGTGTGTGTGTGTGTGTGTGTGTGTGTGTGTATGCGAACATTCTTGTGCTTCAGTGGTGTTTATTAGCTTCTCTTTCTTTATCTAAGTCCTATATTTCCTATCTCATATCCTTCTATCTACCCATAACTTTTCCTTTCACTCCTTTTCCTTTTTCCTCTCTCTGTCTGTTGCTCCCTCTTTCCCTCTCCCTCCCTCTCTCTCTTCCTCCATCACTTTACATTTATCTCCGCCTTTCATCACCACCTTGCATAGATAAATTGGATGGACAGGGAGATGGATGATGGGATGCACGTTCAATCGATAGAGGAATTGAAAGAGGCAGCTGACCTGCTTCCTGATAACGGAGGAAGAGGAGGAAAGGAGGGAAAATGGGAGCGGAAGAGGAAGAGAGAGCAGTTCATCTTTTTCTTTGCTCCATTAAATCTCCCATCTCTCTCTTTTTTTCTTCCCCATTTTCATACAGCCTCCACACAGCCCCCTCTGCTCCTCTCTCTTTTTTTCATTTACTCTCTCCTCTCCATCACGTCGCATTCCGGTTCATACATGAAAAGACATTATTGTGTTCAGTCACAGGCGCACACACGTCTCCCATTCATTCGAATGGCCTCATTGGGATTATATAAGCCCCACACATGCCCAGGGCTCTGTCTATTTATACGTCCAGCTCTGTATTTTTCTCTATCACTGTCACTTTCTCTTTGCCTCACTCACTTTCTGTCTTGCTTGCTTTCTTTTGTGCAATTTTCTCTTGCTCTCATCATCTTAGTAAGCAGGTTTGCTATTTCATTCAGTTTTTTTTTTTAGCTTAAACCTCCTTCCCCATCGATTCATCCCTTCTTCCATGTCTTCTGTCCATTCATTCTTCTTCTTCTTCTGTGTGTGTGTGTGTGTGTGTGTGCTAACACTGAATTGTTAGTTTAACAGCTTGGGACATTGTTTCCTCTCTCCATTTCTCTTTTTTCTCCCTTGTTTGATCTTGAATGGGCTATATGAGTTCCATCCTCCTGCCTCTCTTTCTTCTCCTCTTCCTCCTCCACCTCCTATCTCTCTCTCCCTCTCTCTCTCTTTTTCTCTCTCTGCCACCCTGCTGACTCCCTCCTGCAGATCAAATTACTATCATCTGTTAGTTGCACGCATGCTAGCCAGACTCCTGCTGTGATGTGTGTATGTGTGTTTGTGCATATTTCAGTTTATATCGGTGTGTGTTTGGGAGGGGATCCACTGCACTGAAGTGTGTGTGAGAGGAAATGTGCATGTGTGTGTTCTTCCATCATCATTTTTTTCCTCACAAACTGAGGCAGGACTGCACTGAATGGCTCTGACAGATCTCTAAGCTCATTTTCTCAAAAGGCTTTTTTTTAACTTGCTAACTTCAAACTTTTTGTTTGCTGGCGAACTCTGGGAAAAATCCATCAAGCTATCAAACATTTTACTGCCAGTGACTGAAACACTTAATTTTATGGAAGTTTGGCGAACTCCACATTCCTCCTGGATGTCAGATGGTAGTTGTGTTTGCAGATTTTTTCATAGTCCCTGTGTGGCCTAGTGTTTTCCTCCTGTCTCCCTGTGTGAGGTGTGGGTGTGTCCCTGTCCCACAAAGGCATTGTGAGAAATAGGATATCCCTAACTGAAGTGGCAGCAAATGAGGCGGGTTGAGGAGCAAGTGGGTATAGCCAAAAAAGTACATTCAAACTGAAGGTAAGTGCTATCATCAGAGTGTGAGAGTGAGATCGTTTCAGGTGGATTTTTCCTTTCAGAGCTCAGAGTGCTGACAGGCTCAGTGCGAGCAAGTGGGAGATGCAGATTGCACCTGAGATGCGTGCACACACACACACACACACACGCAATACACCATCACATGTGAAGAGTCTCTTCAGAGGCAGTTGCTCCCCTGCAGCACCGACCTGAAGCCCACGCAGCAAACCCACTCACTGGCACACTTCTCTTGACCCACTTATCCGTTTGTCTAAACACCAGTGGCACCCATCGATCCATGTGTGGGCATTCTGCACATGTGTTATCAGCTATTTTGTTCTTTAAAGAGAGAGAGAGAGAGAGAGAGAGAGAGAGCTTGGGGTGGATGTGTGTGCATTTGTGTTGGCTGCATGTTTGTGTGGATGTGGGTGTGGAGGTCACCGTGGGTGAAAGTGGCTTTTTGAAATCCAAGCTCATCTTTAAACTGAAACTTAAAGGCTTAACTGGACTTCTCGTAACACTGACCAAGTTAAAAGTAATGGCGAACACACTTCAAGGCTTTCATGTCCCACTGCCTTCGCATCCAAACCCCAGGCAGGTTATTTTTAGGGCCAAGCTGACTTTTCTTTGCAGCAGGCAAAGCAACAAAGTGACGGGAAAGGAACGCTCGCCCGCTCACCCGGCATCTTCTGTAATGTGTAAAAAGCCACAAACTCTGCTTTGCATGTCGGTGACTTTTTTGGGGTTTCTTTTAAGGGCATGCTCGTGTGGTTGTGTTGAAAAGCTAGGATGCAGTCAGCAAGCAGAGGTTTGGCTTCTGGCAGAGAAACTGGCATTCGCCAAGCCTGAAATGGATGCTGAAATCAACATTTGAGAGAAATTGTTTGTTTTAGACTGGATAATGCAGAATAATTGCTACAGTTTGGCATTATCCTCACTCATATGGTAATGGCAGCTCCTACAGGTTGTGGACCACTATAACCAACTGCATGCCATACCGCCTGAATACATATCATATTAAAATACTGCATGTTTTGGCACATGAATGCATGGGGGAGTTATTCACTATTCGCTCCTCGTCTAAGCTTGCACACACAAAAAAATCACCCAAAAATACCTTGCACAATACTTGGTAGCATCTGATTCCTACTGAGCTGTGCAGGTCAGCCCTCATTTTGAATTAGGGCTGTGGATAGTGGAAGTTTCGGTGAGGTGATCAGGTAGCCAGAAGAGGCTTGTAATAAATTTCTTGTGCTCAGGTAGGAATTACATCTGCATTAACCCTGGTACAGGACCCTTTATAAATCTTTGGTTTTACTGGTTGTTACGTCTACCAAAGGGTCCTGTGCACCTCCAACTCTCGAGGTCTATAACAAAAAACCCACGTCAAATTTCACTGAACAAAAGAGATGACGAGCCAAAAGAGAGTGAGAGAAAGACTGCCAAAGGCTCTTGTATCAGGGCTACATCTGCATCAATCACTGCTCCTCTGCCTCTGACAGGAACTGTTGGCCAGAATCATTTTTTATCTGTCTCCAGAAAAGGAATACCTGGTGACTATCAGTCCACTAAGATACGAGTGAATGCTCCATCACAGTCTATGGGCAATCTATCTAAAACCTGACCGTTTTTCACTTTTCAGAAAAACTTGTGTGTTTCAACCCACCAGTTGAGAAACAGTGCACCAAACTGTCCACAGAAAAAGCATCATTCACTCTGCGGGATGCTGAGGGAACTTCTGCAAAACAAGCCGACTCCGACACACCACAACAAAGCCTACAGCGCTGTGTGGTGCTGAGTAGTTGATGTCCCTGTCTTCAGAGCCAGCCAAAGTGCTGCATCATCCCTCTGTGAAGTTTTGGAATGGTTTGGCAGGTTAATGGGCCATGACAGAGTTTCATAGACGAAGACTGTTTTTTTCAGTTGAAACTGTTTGTTCCCATTTGGCCTCTACACACTAACAAAAGAGCAATATGTTGATGCTGCACTTGCAGGTATTTTCCTGTAAAATGCACTAATCTGTCCTAAAAGTCAATGTGTGGCTGCAATAGAAAAGAGCGTCCCATAGTAACAGAGACCCAGTATATAGTGCTGCGCGGTATACACGGTATGGCGGTAATAACGATATAAATTGAGCCACGGTAGAGATTTGTGCTCTACCGTGGTATCGTCAACTTATCGATCACAGAATTGCGGACGGAATCGCGGAATTAGCCAAATAAAACAGAATCTATTTTTAACTTGGAATTTCACATAATAACAACCGCACCGGCACCGCACGAGCCAAAAGGCAGAGAAACTTTGCAGGCTACAGCAGCGCACTGACAGAGATTGTGAAACAAAGCGAAGAGGTGCCACTCTGCTGTAGTTTCACTGGCTAACAGCAGCACACTGGCTTAGCTTGTCTATTTAGAGAAGAGGTATCACTTATTTTTCATATTCAATCTGTGTTATCACAGGCATACTACTGCTCATTCATTGGTAGTTGAATTGTTAGGTCTGTTTGATAAGTAATTTGCATTTTTAAAACAAATAATAATTTAACATATTGTTAAATTATTGGAGTCAAGCTTACTGGTAAACATCTACTCCTGCAAGATAATTTATTATGTTCTACAACTCATAATACTACATACCGAGTGTTTGAGCAACGTATCTCCTCTGTGCTACAAAAGATCCGTCGTAACCCCCCAAAGTCCTCTAGTCCAAAATTTTGCACTTTGGAGTAGAGGAACCAAAGTTCAGTGTTTATGTTTGCAGCTAATTTTAAATATTAAACCAAATGTTCTGTGACACTTTTTGCACAAGAGAACTGTTTACAATATTCACTTTATTTTTGTGAGAATTTTTGTACTTCTAAATCTGTACCTCTCTTGTTCTTTGGACAATAAATGCTCAAAAAATTACATTATATCTTTGTTTTTTTTTGTTGTTGTTATTGTTTTTAAAACAATTTAGCCTTGCAAAGGGTCTAAAAAATCCATTTAGAAACACTTCCATGATAAGTTTTACACTGCAACATTTATACCGCGATATATACCGTTACTGTGAGGGATGCAATTTATACCGTGATATGAATTTTTGGTCATATCGCCCAGCACTACCAGTATATTTGACATATTTGTTTAAAAATGCTTTTTAAAATGTCAGGCACAAACACGTCTTCACACACAAAGTGAGTAATAGAAACTTTAAGGCACACTGTATAAAACCACATTGCAGTGAAGAATCAATTGGCAGAAATACGTGAAATGAGCCTGAAATTTGATGGTTGAGTCTCATCAGTTCTCATCACAGTCTAAAACACATCAAAGTCAGAACTCAGCACCAACATTTATTATTGTTGTTCATAAACATGAAATCAAATGTCTATCTTTGGGAAAGAGGAACACAATGACTGTTGTATGTAACAGTGTGTAAATCATGAGCCATTACACAGATTCTGTTTATCTCATTTGTTTTCTGTGCAGTGGAGTGCCTGTGAACATCTGCCTGCGCATGTCAGATCACTCCTCCTCTGCACCTGCCTGCAGCTACACTTTCCTGTCCTCGTGTCTACAAACTTCTGCTGTCTTCAACAGCCATAATTCATGTCACAATGAAAAGTATTTAATATTCTATTAAGCTACAACTCATCAAACTCAGGTTTACTCAGTTTTGGGGAAAAACAGGACAGGATTCAGGATTTGGGACAACTGCTCATAATTTGGGACTGTCCCAGATTTTTCGGGATGTCAGGTCACCCTGGTTGAGTCCGAACAGTCCTTTCCTGTATCATCTCTAGATTTTTTATAGTGCATCTTTTTTTTCAGATTATTATTTTTTTTTTTGGCATTTCTGCTTTATTTGACAGTCACAGTAGAGAGAGACAGGGGATAACGTACAGCAAAGGACTCGAGGTCGGATTCGAACCCCGGTCGCTGCAATCAGGACTAAGCCCTGGTATTTGGTGTGTGTGCTCTACCAGTGAGCGAACAAGTCCCTCCACCAGGGAAAATAGTCCCCAGGGAAACATTTTCTTTCCAAAGCCAATCATCAGTTCTGTGAGGACTTTGTTAAGTGCAGGAGTAGAACATTATAAGGTGTCTGTTTCAACCAAAAATTGAATTTGAAAATTTGAAAATCAAGGGATTTTGGCGAGATGTTAAAAAAATTTAACCCCCTGCATGATTTGCAAAATGGATTATTACAATGTAAAATTTAGGTAAATTGTCATAAACAAACAATTGAATCAATGATAAGAGTGAAAAACGAGCTGAGCAAACAAGCAAACAGTCTCCTCAAAGTGAGCAAATAACCCATGCAGAGAATTCTGGATTTTTAAACTTCTCCTCCCTTGGTGTACAGTTCACTGACATCAAGATAAATGATTTCTAGATATCGACCTAAATTTTCAAATAGTTACCCCTTGTTGCTACTTGGATTATAACATAAAAAAGGTATTGTAAATTATACAGCATTTTGTTTCAAATAAATCATGTGATTGGGCAAAGACATGGGCCCACTGCACTGATCACTCCCATAAATCACAGCTTGAAATGCTTACTGGTTGCTTTGCTGGCTCCTGATGTAATCATGGAGCTCTTTAGTGAACTTTCTTTTTCTTCTTCATCCTATGAAGTCTGCATAAAATTAACTGTCAACATTCTCAGCTGCATCACCTGTGACACAGAACCATGTTTTGTAGGAAAGAGGAGCAAGACGTCCTCATTTTGTTAGTGAAGCCCATGCGTTTTTGGAAATTCTATGTTAATGGGTGGCGGGGTGGTAAAAAGTCCCACCACCTTTCAAACAGAAGCCCTGTATCAAAGAGGAATGCTCCAAGCAGCTGCTGCTCTGTAGCTGAGCTCTGAGCTCCTTGTGGCTGGTGACAAGTGAAAAGAAAATTTCCCTGCGGGGATCAATAAAGTATTACATTATTATATTTTAAAAATGACTTCATTCCATTTCTGAGGCGTGACAAACATGGTGAGTCCCATGACTCAGGCCCACAGTGCAGGAAGGCCATTGTGTGCGTGTGTTACCCCGCTCATCCCCCAGGAAGCCCCGTCCTGGTATGTTTTAATGAGCCCGGGCTCGGCGCCAACACGGGATTTATGCAGTTCGGGTCCCAGGCTGCAAAAAGTTTAGGAACCCTTGGGCCATGACCGCGTAAATGTTGTACAGAGTAATTAGTTCATTTAAATTCACTGCAGCCCCGCTGACACGTACAGCTGTGAGGCAGATGCCCTTTTGTGCTGCTTCTTTAAAGTCTGAGAGCTGCCGTGCTTCGGACAGCCTGCACAACAAAGCGCAACATCAGCGTGTCCTGTTTTGACGATGCGGTTTACGGCATTTCAGTTTTGTTAGGCGGGACGCAGTGGGCGGGAAGGATGGGAGGGAGAATAAGAGAAAGGGCAAAGACAATGCAAGGGGTAAGATCTGGATTAAAGTCTCCCTTTGCCAGCTGAGCCACCTGGGAGCCCCGCCTGCTGTTCTGAGCTCGCCCACAGGGAGCGCTTTAACGTGAGGGACCTTTTCCACAGATGTACCAGATGTCACAGATATTCCACAGTTTTACGGCGTGCAGTAAATGGCTGCTTTGTCTTAAGAGGAATTATTTGGAATACTTTAGTCTGCCTCATTTATTTTCTAAGGGTGCACATAAAATATGGAGATGTGGGCACAGATTTAGCCAGCATAGATATTCCACTTTAATTTGCAGCATTTACTCAGGGGGGCCTGGGTACCTGCATGAAGTAGGCTACGATGCAAAAAGTACGCAGTGTTCTGTTTGACGATTTTGACATCAGCCTTTACCGACAGGTGTTCCCAAGTCTTGTCGTGTCTCCAGTTACACATTTTCCTGGTGTCTTCATGTAACTGACCCGTCTTTATTCTTGGATCCCCTGGATGTTTTGTACTCTAAAGGATTTCTCATGATCAAAGCGTGATCAACACACCCACCAATGCAGTCATACTGACGGTGTGGGTGTGTGTGTGTGTGTGTGTGTGTGTGTGTGTGTGTGCATCTAATCCTCTGTGTCAGTGGGCATGTTGCTGCCAGTATTAACCTCAGCTCCAGGTTTTATTATTGTACCAATAGCCCACTCCCCTGCCGCACTGATATGTTCTGTATTGAGTGTAATATTGATTAACTAGTTTATCTAATTTGTTGTAAAATCTCCCAAATCCAATTTCTTGCAGGTCAGGAGGAAAATATCTTGATTCTGCAAGTTAAACAACTACACTGGGTTTGGGACTGAGGTTAATGTTTTACATTTTGCACATTTATCTTCATCAGTCAACTGACAATAACAGGCAATAAATATTACGGTCAGAGCCAGTAGATAAACCATCAAAACATTAGTCAGGCCCGAAAACATTCATTATATAATAGATGTGTAATGCATAAAAGAGAAGGAGCCATGCAAAGGGGGAAAAAAACAAGTTTTTATGCTATTTTATTCCAAAATCAGATCAAAAGCTATTTATATCTTCTATAAAATCACAGCCAGGAAACATATTTTTAAAGCATGTCAAATACTGCAGATACATAATGCATATGCAAAATTCTGAAGTGTCATTTCACACTGTGGAGGAGCATAAAAGGCATGAAACATGAATACCATTACGAGACAACAGAGATGAGAAAGGGTAGAATATTGCCTCCCAGTAGAGAAAGAGGTTAGTTAATGAGGCAAATTTAATGCAAATTACTTTTCTAGGGCAATGCAGCTTTAGGATAAAAATAAATAAATAAATACAATTCTGTGGGTAGTTGCCATCAGCATAATGCTATGCATACATCCTACCCATATTATATTGGGGCATGTATTTCACCTGTTCATAGTAAATAACAAATGATAAGCAGGACTATTGTAAAGTATAATTCATAGTATTAAAATGGCGCTGAAAAGATTTGGTTTCTATGGACAGGAGGTGGATTATCTTTTTTTTTTTTTTTTTTTTTTAACACAAATATTATATACTAAGTCTTAATCAAGTGTACAGCCAACAGAGTAAATGCGGATTTAATTATTTTCCATTTGTGCCGACCTACTCTGCTGTAACTCTGTTGACTGTTATGAAATTTTTCTCTTGCCGTGTCATTAAACTCTCGCCTTCAGCTTTGCACTCTCCTAAATGGAATTCTTAATCAACTGTGGGCAACATTAATTACAGCATTAATCACTTTACCCTGACTGCATTATTATCAATAACGTGTGTCTGTGTTTTTCTGTTTGTGTGTGTGTGTGTGTGTGTGTGTGTGTGTGTGTGTCAAGCCCAAAGAGAGAAAGTAAAGGCCTGAAAGAGAGGGAGAAGAGGGAGGGCAGGGCCATATAATCAAGTTATTAATCATTTATAAATGAGTCGTTATTATCAGCATGCGAGTAAAGCTCAGAGGAGCAATATCAGCCTCGTGACTTCTCCCCTCTGCTCTCATCTGCTCCTTCTTGTCTTGTCTCATTAGGTTTCTGTATTTTTCCTCACTGCCCCTTTTCCTCCATGTTTGTCCTACTCACCCCCTCTCCCTTTACCTCCTCTCCGCTGCACTGCCCTCCTGGCCTCTGCTCACGTGGATTCATAGTGCCATTACATACTGAAATGCATTAAATTAACATGAGTTCTCTTAAAATGCTGGGTGTGTTGTTTTCCATCATTTACAGTGGTATGGTGCTTTCCACTAACTCAGACCCGGGATAAATGCCACACTGAGAGGTGCAAAGGAGCACCGGGTAAGTCAGAGTTGCATGTCCGAAATAAGGAGATCTGAGAGCTCAAAGTTGACCAAAATACCCATGATTGATGTCACTACACAGTGTCTGACAACACAGTCAATGATAAGCAAACTTTTTCTCAGACTTGATTTTTATTTGAACACATTCAACTATCAATCTAGCTTTCTCTGTAGTCTGTATTTGACCACGGTACAGATGTACAGCAGTAGTCTGTCAGTTTGATGAATGGACTAGCAATCAGTAATCACCAGCAATCAAGTTAACTTTAGTTAACATCACTGACTCTTGGCAGTGTATCATTTGTTCACAGGTGGGCGTCCATGTTGGTTGCCATGGAACACATTCAGTGTGTACATGAAAAGCTCGAACTCGGAAACTGGAACATGTGACGGCCAATGGAAAGCGCCGGTACATGGCACAACCTCACCGCTGGCTTGAGCGACAAGGACTTTTGCTGTAGCTTCTGGCTAACATTAGCCTTCAACATGGTCCAGTAGGGCACTCGTTTTCAGCCTCAAAAACCTTTAGAACTGTCCCTTTTGAGGAAACTCACATGATGCATTCATTTCAACTTGGAATTCAGTATTCCTGACACCTTAATTTGCTGTAAGAGCATTTCATTTGGGAAAACTGGATGCCAAGAAAATGAAAGTTTTTGTTCAAGGGGAATATCAAATGTACACGCAAGAAAAAAAGAGCAATGTAGCCTTATTTTGTTTTTGCAGTTTATTTGTATTTATTTATTTATTCATTGATTGCAATTTCCAATTTTGCGTGTTAAAAGAATCAAATTCCCAGCATCAAAAAGCATCAAATTTGAAATTGAAAGAATCTCATTAAAAAAAGTAATTCAATAACTTATTCTGGGTACATGTGAAATTACTTAAAATGTGAGTTACTTTTTTACTTTAATGTAAATAGATCTTTTCATTACTACTTCTACTTAAGTAAACAGTCCATAGTATTTCAAATAGCCCAGAACAGAATCATGTGATGCTGTGTTTTGTCTCCAGATGAGATGCATCGTGGAGCTGCTGGGTCCACCAGAGGACTATCTTTTGACGGCTGGACAAAGAACAGAGTTGTTCTTCAAACTAACTCCGTTCTCCCGCTGGTGGCGACACTGGAAACTCAAGGTAATGGAGTGGGTTTAGTGGAACACACAGGTAATGAGTTTGCTGCAACAGAATAGGCTGTTTCTTTTTAACGGTAAAGAAGCTGACTATTAGGGTGAAGGCCAGTCGTCTCAGTAGTGATGTAAGATAGTGAACGGCCCTTGTGAGGAAGAAACTATGAATCAAGCAATTAAAGGTTTGATCAAACAGTCAGTGAAGTACAGCAGAGACCCCAGGAGGTACAGCTTCAGGTCTCTGGTTCAGCTCAAGGAGGTAGGAGGAGGTGCTCAAGCAGCTGCTGATCCAGGAAAGTGAACACACACAACTGGGCCAAGTCATTTCAGCCTTTCATTGAACACCAAGGATAATTTGACTGATTTTCTATTTGATTCTGTATGTTTGCTCTTTATATATATATATATATATATATATATATATATATATATATACATATGAAAACTATGCTGTGCAGTTGCCACACTTCCCCATTCTTTTGTGATGACTCTTGACAGTGTCTTATCTCTCTCACTCTCTCTCTCTTTCTCTATCTCTCAATCAATCATTCAATCACACACACACACGCACACGCACACACACACGCACACACACACACACACACACACACACACACACACACACACACATATATACACTCAGTATCCACTTTATGATGTCCACCTCTACAATCTGGTGCAGTTCAATGCAACAGCTCTGCCATCAATTCTACCTTTTAACAAAGTTTATAATGTCCAGTTTGTGTTGACGTTGTGGAGAATGTGTACATTTAATTCTGTGTTTATTATTGAGGCTGTAGTTTGCAGAGCTCTTGTACTGGACTACGTTATACTGAGAAGTGTTTCTAATTTTTTGTCCTCCCTATTTATATACATGAGGGGGACAGAATAGTAGAAACAGCTCTCAATAAAATGCAGTCCAGTACAACAGCAGCACTAACTATGAATAGAACCACATATTTGTCCGATACGATGCGATTTGTGTGGTATGATGCCATCTGTAAGCGCTTGAGAACAGAGGCCATGGGGAAACAAAACAGTGGGCATGCTGTGGTCTCTAGAGATGTTTCAAAAAGCTTACAAAACAAGTACACAAGTACTCGCTGGGGGATTGGAGAAAAATGCAACATGTTTGCATCCTTAATTCCTACTTGAGCAGGATGTGCCAGCTCTCTTTCTACCACTGGCTGCATTCACTTCTTCAATGTCTGTGGGGCATTTTTGAATATTTTTGCAGATCATTCTCCTAAACCGTTGTCATAGCTTCCTGGAATACAGTATTGTTGATTTTTTTTCTGATGTGCCTGTTGGTGAACGAGGCTGTTTTCATGTACACCTCCAAAAGCGCCGAGTTGAGTCTGCTGGCATCTTAGTGAAATCCGGATGTTGTGTTTTCTGCTGTGTTTTAAGGATAACCAGAATTTCTTTTTGTTAAAAGTGACTAAGTCTTGGAGAGGACTCAACAAGGCTACTGTGAGGGCAAACACAGACTTTTCCATCTCTCTCTTGGTCTGGATTCACCTATCGTTCTTATCCACCGGTCACAACTAAAGACATTTTTTGTTCATGCAAGAGCTTCTTTCTCCCACGTCTCATGACCAAGGCTGAAAGATACTGTCCATTTTTACATCTCTCTCTCTCTCTCTCTCTCTCTCTCTCTCTCTCTCTCTCTTTCTGTAGTCATCCAGCTTTGAGTGCCCTATTGAATGTTACAAAAAAAATGAATTGCAAATCAGATGCAAAACTTCCTGAATGCTGAACTGCACAGAAAAGTACATTCACCAGCCTTTACCAGGAACTGATTTTACTGTCCTCCATCTGATGATATTGGAATGAGGAAACTGCACCACGGTGTGCATCCATTTGTCTGTTCATCACAGTGGCATAACTTCCAAGTTATGCCACTGTGTTGGTTGATAACACGTTGCAATAAGATAAACAAAATTTTGAATAGTTACAAGGGAACAAACGAGGAACTAACTGCTAGTAAACCATTAGTTAACAGACAGCTCTTGATTAATTGCTAAGTTTTATAGAGCACCTAATGATAATTTACTGAGAAATGACTGTTAGATATCATGTTAATGAACTAATATGTAATTAACTGTTCAGGATATATGTGAATCCTTATAATGATCCTTTATTTCACAGTTTCTCAAATGGGGGTCCACGTACCCCTGGGGGTACGTGGAGGAACTCCAGTGGGGTACGTGAGATTTTTAAAAATTATACAACACATAGATTCGACCGAGCAATCTTAACATCAATCAGACGTTTAGAATGTGCTCAAATGAGCATGACAGCACGGCTAGCCCTGCTCAAATGAAAAATACCTCATCATTGAAAATATTAGTCCGCCTACATCTTACTGCCCGAATTTGTGTGGTTTCCATGGCAACACGAAACATTTCACTGAAACCCGCATCAAAAGCCGCTGTCAACTTTGTTAGCCTGCATAATGGACCTTTTTGTTGTCAATTTTGATTTATTTGGGGACCTAAGTTTGGATAAATCGCTGAACGAGGAAGACAAGACAGAAGAGAAAAAGGAGAGATACGCGAAAGAGACGAGTGAAGAGCTGGATCAGCTGGAGAGGTTAAAAAATGAGGCCAGTGCGGCTCAACGTCTTGGGCTGTAAAATGTCTACAAGACTACCTGAAAAACACCGGGCAAACAGCTGATTTTTTTCCAACTGTAAGTAAAGAAGAGCTAAACAAGATCCTCCGTGAATTTTATGGAGCTTAAATTTCTATACTAAAGAGTATGCCTCAGAAGATTCAGTACCATGGACAGCACCTGCCTCAGCAGAGTCAGCGGCACGGACAGCACCTGCCTACGGAGATTTAGCACCACGGACAGTACCTGCTGAGGCGGAGACAGCACCTGCCTCAGCAGATTCAGAACCATGGACAGCACCCGCCTACGGAGATTTAGCACCACGGACAGTACCTGCTGAGGCAGAGTCAGCACCACGGACAGCACCTGCCTCAGCAGATTCAGAACCATGGACAGCACCAGCCCCAGCAGTTTCAGCACTACGGACAGTACCTGCTGAGGCTGATTCAGCGCCACGGACAGTACCTGTAAGATTTTCTATGGAGATGTGCTGCTATAACTTTGTTCTTGTTATTAATGTGTTAATGTGTTGCCTAGGCCATTGATTTAATCAATTTGTCAGTTTGTTTGCATCTGTACATGCATGGCCTTGAGTAGTTGTCATGGCACCTGTTAGATTAAAAACGACTTGGCAGAAGTGTAACTATCAGCCCATGAAAAATATTTTTTCCAGCGGATACTCTAGTTACAACATGATTGAGCTAGCAAAGCAGTTTTGTGTTGCTATGTGTGGTATTTATTCAGTTTTGGGAAATCATGATGTCTAGAAAACATGATAAGCCCAAGTTGGCTGGCTGACAAGGACTAGTTACAGTCAGATCTTAAGTAAACTAGACAAAAAAAGTGGGGGCGACGACGACGACGACAACGACACATCTTTAGCCATGTTGGTCATACCAATCGATTGACATTGAAAAGGGGACTAATCAGGCTTTCTAACGGTATAAAAGACAACACCAATTGGTATTGATAAATGGTAGAAATGATCAACTGAAAAAATGCTGCTTTATTTAATGCATAGTTCTTGGTTACTTAAGAATAATGCACTAAATGGCACTTAACCAATAACAAATCATTACTTCATTATTACACACCTATTACTGCGACTTACTTATGAACATTCAAAAATAGAAACTGATTGATTACTGAGTACTGAATCATTGCTTCTTGATTACCTGTCCATTAGTTACCAACTCATTATGATGCAGTTAGATGTGACAGCAGCACTGGTCAGGTATTTGACATCTCAGAGTGAGCACATTTTTTTTTTTTTTTTTTTTAACTCTGTAATGACACTACAAGATTGTTTTTCATCAAATGCACTTTTGTGTCGCATAACTGCCTCATAAGCATAAAAGTTTGACTCCACTGAGCAAAAAAATAATAATATTGTAATATTGCTTTGTCTTTTTCTCATTATTTGCCATTTCCAGCTTTTCTAACTTGATATGCAATTTGATATGTAAAGTACATGCTCTGTTGGAAGAACAGCTAGTGTGTGTGCTCGTGCATGCATGTATACATCTATGTGTGTGTGTGTGTGTGTGTGTCTGTCTCTCTGTTTGTGTTTCTACAGTAATGGCAGAAAGGACAAAATTCAAAAGAATAACCCCATTATTGCAGTTTTTTGGGGGGGCTGAAATTATGTAGCCTAATGAATAGTAATGAAAATACATCTTGTCTCATGATTAACAGCGTGGGCTTGACAGCTGGCTCAGTTTCATAGCAGTGTTGCACAGTGTTTCCAGAGTTACTGTGGAATTTCAGAAATCTTTTTGTAAAATTCCTGTCCATCACAACTTGACAGAAACGGCAACACTGCTGTCGTTTCTGTCATGTGCGAGTCACCAGTCACCAGTAACGTCTTCATCCAAGATTTAAAGGGATACTAAAGGGAAATATAATTTTTGTATCAAGTTCTCAACCATAAACCAAACCCTAACTTTGCGATGAAATAAGCTTTTCTTACAACACTTCATGGTAAACTTTCACAACATCCTCTCCTGCACCGTCGGGTCTGCTTTTCACTGGATGCAGTTTGATACCAGAGAATTGGATCAAACTGCATGACAGCTGTGAGCTTTTTAAATGGATCTGCTGATAGTGTTTTACTGCTGCAAAATTGTGCAATTACAGACCCAATTTTTTTCCACTCTATCAGATATGGCTGCCATTTTTGGAATACGAATTTACCATGAAGGCTGGTGAGTTAAACCTTATTCATCGGAGGTTGAAGGCAGAAAACGGTGAGTATTACATACAAAAATTATACTTTGTGGGTGAAGTATCCCTTTAAAGCACACAAGTTCCAGCTATAGTCATAATCTGTCTGAATAAAATTTAAGCCTTTGTCGCATTTTTTCTGTTCATACTCTAACTTCTCCATCTCAGTCAGCTGTAGAAACTTTAATTGAGAAATTTAGTTTGTGTGAAATTCCAGTATTTCCATTCAGGTTTTGTTATGTGCAAATGTAAAATTCATATACAAACGGGTGGATGGACACGTTACTTCTGTCAGGGACTGCCCATTGGTCTGAATTGCCCATTCTTGCCAGGATTGGCCCTGATTCCAAAAACCCCAATAGTCTGAAAAATGTCCAACTCCATAAATTTGAACAAGGTTAGGAAGAGGTTTCCTCATCTGATTTCTTTGTTTTCCTCTTCAGAAGAAAGACTGAAATAAAACATCAGATGGAACGTCAGAACGACTTCCCAGACATCAGTTTTTGAGACTCGCTGTTCTTCTGGTGGATGTTTTTTCAATATCTTCAGGAAGGTTTTCGCTTCAGCCCAGCAGATGGAAAACAAACCTAATTCACATTTTATTTTTCTGGTGACATCTCAAAAGTTTTTGGGGGAATTCATTTGACAGTTGGATGGAAACATAGCAGCTTTATTTTTCTCTCTGCGGGTCCTTGCCTTGACTTCTGTCTTCTGTCTTCTTTCTTATTCTCTTGCTCTCGCTCTTTCTCTCTCTCACACACACACACACACACACACAAACGTGTACACGCACACCTCAGCGGCCACAGAGGCTCCAGAGGATAGGGATTCATCTCGTTACTCACAAACCAAAGCTCATTAGAAATTCCTTGGAAAAAATGAATAATCCTTTTAACTTCCTGCAGAGGGGCATATGGATGACAACCAATGATGAGCCTGATTCATATTTAATCCTGTTTTCCAAAGGCAGGTTTTTATTCCTGGGGATTAAAGCCAATTATATGCTTTAATGTCCGGAGAGAAAGAGGCGTGCACGGTGTGGATTAATTCTCACATGATTTCACCACAGAGTCGGAAATTAACTTTTCATTTGGATTTTCTCCTGTTTTTGCTCTGTTGTAATTTTGTAAATTAAGTTTCAGATCATGTAATCTCCTGTTGCAAGGCTTTCTCACAAGATAGTGCCAGCTAGCAGTGACATACGGGAAAATTGAGTAAGGTGTAAAGCAGCAATAACAAAGACAATAATAGGATGGAAATGAAGGATTACATAAATAGTCAACAAATGAATGATGAATAAGGACAAAACATTTTTAACAGGCAATAAAATTTGTAAGAGCTGGTTTTATGAAACTATTTAAAAGACTGAACTGAGTAAGACTGGAATATGAAACAGACAATAGAGATATGTCCATGTGCTTCTATACTGAGTAATGCATTGAAACAAGCCTAACCGAGTTTAGCTGAAGCTGGACCACCAATGCAGCTTAAACCACTGGAAGTGAAGAATTTCTACCCCAAACTGCATCAGACCTCAAATAGGGCAGAGGCCACGGTGCCTGCTGTGTGTCGGCCACTAAACAGCCTCCTTCCAGCTCGGTCTCCTCCCTGCAGGAAAGTAGATCCCAGCAGCAGTCATGTCCAGTCCCAGGAGCCAGAGGAGCATGTCCATCTTCTGCAAGCTCCTGGAATCAGAGTTAGAAAGATTGTGAAGCTGGACTGGGATTACTGCTGTTTGAAAAGGACCACACCAATGATTTTGACTGCTTGGCCCCTTTACTACAATGTAACTCAATTTTACATTGCAACAAACCACTGTGCTCATCATGTGCAGGTATTAAAGACAAGAGCCGCAACACGTAACCAAATTTTTACATACTAAAATCAGTTTGAATTGTGGGTTGAAGCACCCTTACAATGTTCTGCTTCGACAGTTGATGCCATTCTTCAACCACAGAACTGGTAATTGGCTGCATCAAGCAAACATTACCTCCTTTACAAGAGCAGTTGGTGGTGTGGCTGGGTGGATGTCCTGCCTACAAGCACACAGATGTTCCACAGAAAGCGAATTCATCATCTTTTCTGTGGTGCTCTTTGTCGTTAAACTCGTAATCTGCGTTCGTTTCAATTTAGCTCAGCTTTTGTCAGTGGAAATATTCTGGTTTCATGTTTTGGCATTCTCATATAATCAAATACTTTCCATGCTTTCAAAATATGGACAAATGGACTAGCTTACCACACACTTTTTATGGCCACTTTGATTAAAATCATCATTATCTTCATTGCACTGGTGCTTTTTGTCTTCTCTGTTAGGATGACTAACAACATGACTGGTGAATTTGATGCTGTTAGTCAGTGTAAAATGACAATAGTCTAGTGTTGTCCGATGCCTCCTGAATGCACTAACGTCACTCCGCCCCAATTTCAAGTCATCAAAACACAAGAGTGCTGCTGCTTTTAGAAAAACTAATGTGGAGGACTTTATTACAGTGATGGAATACTGGTGTGAACAAAGTTTGAAGTCTCTGAAATATTGTAATATTGTCATGGAATGAAACCAGTGGCTGGATAAACGGGAGGGAAAATGACATCACAGTTCTAAAATATGACTGCTTGCTTTGGGAAAAAATTAGCAGAAACATGTTAATACATTTTTTAGATATTACACTATACATGCAAAATCAGTGGTATGGTCCTTTAACAAGTGTGGGCTCTGCACAAACACAAACAACTGCTCAAGATAATAAAGCACAGTTGCAGCAAATCCTGCTGCTGAATAAACAGTAAATTCTGTCACCCATGAATATTTTGATCAGAAGACTTAATGATAAGAGCATTAGCTTGAAGCCTATAATTGAATTGTAACTTTAATGGTACATGTTGGATCATTATTTACACTTGCACAGTGTGTCAGTCAGGCTGTTGTGCCAACTCTGAAGCAACGGGCAAGACGAGCATGTGAGTGGGATTACACTGATGGGTAGTCTGATGTCATCTCACACACACAGACACACACACACACACACACACTTTCTCTTTGTTTGCCTAACCCCCTCTCCTTTTTGTTTCAGTTCTCCCTCTCTCTCTCTTTCTGATGTCACTGCTGACTGGATGGAGAGATGTATGGACAGTCACTTCCCGATCAAGTGAAATGGGTCACTGTCCCATGAGAAAAGCTCACTATCTGATCTCATCAGTGCCCTTCACACCCGCCCCTCTGTCTCTCAGTGTGACCATGATCTCAGCACCAACACCGCTCTCCACAGCAACTGGGTCAGTCACAACACGACTGCCATTAAATTAAATTGCATGGTGGAACGTGTGTTGAGTGCAGTGCTTTGAGTTGTTTTTAATTCCAGAGTCAAAGACATTTCTATATGCACTGCTGTACTGAGTAAATTATTTTCCTCATTCTTTTGTTCTCTCTCCTATCATTATTATTATTATCATTATTATTATTACCTGCTATTCCCTGTTCACGCTATGGCCTGACTGCTGATGTAAAGCTAATTTTTATAATTGATTTAGGCAGATATAGAGAATGGCCCAAGATGCTGCAGAGAAATTGGTTTTCAAACAAACCTGTAGACAGACAGAAAAAAGTTAAAAAAAAAAAAAAAAAAAAAAAAAAAAATAAGTTAAAAAAAAACCTCAAATGAAATAGGGAAAAATGAATTGGTTCTTTATATATATCTTGCTTTTTTTTTTTTTTTTAAGTCATATGTACCAACAGGCTGTGGTAAATGGACTGCATTTCTATAACACTTTTCTCCTCCACTGACCACTCGAAGCACTTTACTAATGTTTGCCTCACATTCACACACTGACAGCAGAGGCTACCATGAAAGATGCCAAGCTGCCCATCAAGAGCAGTGAGGGGTTCAGTGTCTTGCTCAAGGACACTTCAACACACTCTGAAGGAGCCGGGGATTGAACCAGGAACCCTTCAATTACCAGACAACCCTCTACCTCCTGAACCACACCGCCATGTCTTGCCCCAATGACAGATGAGTAAATTTGGCCACTTGAAAATGTCAAACGTCAAATGAAAATCTGCTATTTTTGAAAAATGGTGATGATCAGTGTTCACTGGAATGATTGCCAGAAAACAGTCCTCAAGAAAAAAAAAAACCTTGTTTTGCACAGCCAGTTATCGGTTCAGGAACCATTCTGTGGTTTCTGAATGTTGAGGACTTTGTCAACTGCAAAGGGAGGACATTATAAGTTGGCTGTTTCAACTGAAAATTCAAACATGAACATCTACAGACATTGATTATATGTTGTGAAATCTTAAGTAGAGCACGCGGTTGAAAACAGTTGAAATGGACGAAATAAAAAGAGCAGCCTTTCTCATGGGACAGTGAGCTTCATCACTTGTGAAAAAAGACAATCATCCATCCATCTGTCACATCAATAACATGAGAGAGAAAGAGGGTCAGAAATGGAGAGAGAGAAGAACAGAGGCATATATAAAATTAGAGGGAAGAAGAATTGAGGGAGCATGTGTGATTAAATAGGTTAGTGAGTGATGTGGGTGAATCTGAGAGTGAGGAAAAGCCCAAAAGAGCAGAGAGACACGGAGAAGAAGCAAATAAGAGAGGATGAAACGCAACAATGACATCAGACGAGACGCTTTTCTCATGGGACAAGAGCCAACTTTCATCCATCCATGCATTTGCCTGACAACAGTGACATTACAGAGAGAGAGAGGGAGAGGGAGAGAGGGAGAGAAAAGCAAACAGAAACAGGGACATTTAGCTGCATCCAAATGTCAAGCAAATTTTAAGCGACCTTTTGAAATGTTGCAAAGAGCAAAATTAGTTTCCATCAGCTGGGAGGAAATAAGTAAATAGACCCATTGATGGTCAAAACACAACATCCACAAGAAATATGGAAACAACCTTTGATCAGTGCCAGGCCAAGAGGTTTTGATGTGCAGTGTCAGCCGGTGTCATAATTTCATATATTTAACATTTTACACACATTTCTGAATAAATAAATCACTAACAGCCATTTTGAAATGTGATTGAGCCACACATCAGTCTGCTAGGACATTACAACATTTGTTAGATTGTGGAAAATTTGTCAGTTCCATTCAGTTTTTTGATTCAATACATCAAAATGCACATAAATACAGACGGAAATGTTTTCTCATGGGACAGTGACACTTCTTTACTTTCTTCCATCCACCCATCTCCATCTTCACCCCTCTGCCTGATGACCACCACCTCTATGAAAGAAACGAAGATTGTGAGAGACAAATGCTCATTCACAAAATGCAGAGGATGGAAAAGAGACAGAGTTAAGCGAGACCCTTGGGCAGGCCGGTTGATTTGTAGTGATCTGGCAGAACAAGGGCAGAGCCCTCACTTTGTCCTCTCTGTCTGTTTCGGTCGTCTCATCTGCGAGGAAGTTTCCGATCACCTTGGTATCTAGTTAGGAACGTTCCTCAGTAGGAACTGAGGTTCTCCCAAAGACTTAAGACAATCTAACAAGACACCACACAGTGTGGTGTCGCCGGGTTCCATTATAATAAAGCGTACTGTTGGGATGGTTAACCCAGTTCGAAACAGATTTCATTATTTAGTATTATTCTTGCCTACCATCTTTATCATCCACTGAGATTTGAGAGATCCTAAAAGTCACAAACTATAATAAAATGGAGTTTTAGGTGCTGAATTTTCTACACTAACCCACTCCAGCAGGTCTGGGTGGGCCCTGTTCCTGTTGTAGGGTAACGATCCTGATAATACCAACCAACTGTCCTGCAAAGTAAAGTTATCCTGCTTGTTGGAGCTTGAACAGCAGTGGATCTCACCAGGGCTGCAACAACATGTTAGTTAATGTTGATGTCAGAAGGTCCAAGGTCATTTGTCTTCTCAATGTCACCTTTGTCATCCAATCATGTCAGGATACATTAACTGTCAAGTCTGTTTGCTTTGAGTTCAGATCTTGCTTGCATAGCCAGACCACATGCCGAGATAGCCTGGCTCGCATCTGGGCAGTTTATCAATTGAAGTTTATCAATACATATAGTGGAATATATATCTGCACAGCAATATATCCAGTCACTATCCAGGTCACACTGAAACGTCAAGCCTGGACACACACATGCAGACATGGCTGAGCTCCGATCTGAAAGCCATGAAAGCCACATTGAAAAGTCAAGCATCAGTACTTGCCCTAGTTGAAGCTCCATGTTGATGGATATATGGATTTATATCCAGGAACAGCACAATTCCTTTAACGTAATAATAACTATCTTACAGCTTGCTAGCTAATGTTGAGTTTGGTTACATCTGGTAGGATGAGGTGAGGTTAGTAGTGTATCGTGTATACACAATCAGTCAGTGTAACCACATCACTTCTAGTGATTTCAAACATGCCTTGCACGTCGGTCATTGGTTTACTTGGTGAAATGGAAGTATATAACTAAGCACAAACAGCTGGCACAATCTAAGCAGGCCCTGATTTACCTGCTGCACACATGGGACTCATAAATCACTTGCTGTGATGGACTGTTTCAGGAAGATTTCTGGAAACAACTGAGAAGTTCTTGACTGCATCAACATCCTTGATAGAGATTTGCCAAATTCTCTAAAGACACCAGAGAACTCTTGAGTTTGGAGTGATGCTTTCTGCACAAACATCAGAGCAGGTGTGGGAAAGTGAGATTTTTGATTATGGAAAATCAAATCCCTCCCACAGAAAATAGCAAGCATGAGGGCAATTTCAGATTAAATCAGCTAATGAGTGGAAACACAGTGGCTAATCAATCTGAATATCAGGCCAAGTTTATGTGATTGTACAGCAGCAATATTATACATTATCAGAGCCTCCCTGAGGACTTTTATGCCTCATTATTCATGTTGCAGTCATTGGCTTTTGTAAAAGTGTGTGTTTGTGTCTGTGTGAATAGAAGTATGCCAAGAAATGTCCAAAATAAATAAATAAATAGACATAGATATTTACCTCCTCTGATTTTGTTTCTTCTGCCAAGTCACATCTCTAATTATAGGACTGATTGAATCATTTTAGAGCAGCTCTGTCTTCTCCACCTGTTCTTCACACATACATACACAAATAGACAAGGTCGTATGCACAGACACACATGAGTGAACACACACTCATGCATGCACACACACACACATGCACAGACGTACAGATTTTCTAAAAGTCTCACTTATTTTTTAATAGCTCTCAGTTCTATTCCTCTTTATGTGAATTTGATGAGACGGTGGAACTCACAGGAAGCTGAAATCTCATTATATAAACTGAGCTCACGCTGCCTGAGGTCTGATATTCCTACTTATGCATAACTGGAGACAAAAATATCTCATGGTGCTGGAAAGATTAGAATCTGGAGGAGCTTTCCCTTGGGGCAGAGGTTTGTAAACGGCGGTCCGGGGGCCAAAACAGAGTCGTTGGCCTACTTCTGGTGGGTTTCCACATGATAGAGGTGTGAGCTGAGGTTTAATGAGGTCTGGGCCTCGAGGAGAGCGACTTGTTTTTGTAAGATGCTATAAAAGTGACCCCTGCTTTACAGTACAGAGCACTATGTGGTACAGTGCACCCTGAAGGCCGGGACCCAAAATGGGTCACAGTAACAATATCTCTGTGTTTTACAGTAGCTTGAAGCACTATCTCTGAACCCATGAACACTTGTAGCCAATGCACTTACCAAGTGAGCCAAACTGAATGCACATTCTCTGCTTTACACTCATTTTATAACAAACTTACAAAAAAACTAAACACTGATCTCTACATTGCAACACTTTTTTGCCAACTGCCTTTCCACATTTAGAAACTGTGAAAACACTTTTACATCAATAATGACTTCACTTACAAATCAGAGCCTGAGGTCCATAAATGGGCCACAGGGAAACATTTGGTTTGCACAACAATGACAGCCAATGTTGGCCAGAGAGGAAGAGTGGTGAGCACTTGTGGAGGATGCGGAGGAGGAAGAGGAGGACAAGAAGGAAGAGGAGGCGGAGGTGAAGAACTAAGATGAAGTCTTATGTCTAGACAAGTAACTTCAAACCAACTGACTCTGGCGTTGAGGGGGGCGATCTGTAGGACTGGGGTCTACGTGGGATTGTTGATGAGTGTTGGGTCTTTGAAGCATAATTAACAGCTAACAAGCAGATTTGATCAATCAAACTGTTACTAGCAGGCTGGAAAACAGGACTGTTGCACTGGCAGAAATACAAGGGGTTACACATGGGCTTACTAGGAAGGGGTAACAAATGAATTGTCCCTCCTGCCTGATTGTCCGCTTAATAATGATAGTTCCTGGTTGCCTGTGTGCCCCCCAGCCTCCATTTGTGACTCAAATTCACTCTGACAGTTTAAACATGTATTAAAAATGTATATAGTTGGATGAATGACTGTGGTTTTCACATACACTTCCAGCTGGGAACCAATACCCAGGTCTGTATATACAGAACGGAAGCTTCAAGCGATGCAGAGCCAATTTCCATCTAGGAGTTTTTTAGGGAAGCTGAACACGCCAGTCTCGGTCCAGAGTTTCGATGACCCTCATTTCTGGAAATACCCTACGAGGGTAACCAAAATAGGGTCACATTTATTATTTTGTATAAGTTCAGTTTTTGGTGGTATGTGATTTTGTGGTATACTATTTAGATATAATTAGGCATACTTAATATAAAAATAATTTTGGGCAAAGAAATAGGTCGACTGAGCAAAAAGAGAGAGACACAGCTAATGTCAATGTTATAGAACACTAATGCACATTGTTTTCCTTTTAAAAGCTTGGTAAGATTTCAGATGTGCTGGCTGCACCCTTAAGATGACCATTAGGTTTTACGAATCTCATTTCGTTTCAACTCTGCAGAAGAAGTTTCACACAGACACGTAGTCTTGTGTTGTCAGCATTAGCAGGTGAATGCTGAATAGCCTGAACTTATTTGGCAAAAAAAAAATCAAGGAAATACACAAAAAGGAATGTGCAACAGCTGACAATTCTTCCAACTCCTCTCTTTTTTTTCTCTTGTGGCTTTTCTCCAAATGAGAAGGATTCTGTTTAGATGTTTTGCTGTCCTGTTGAAATGACTTTTGACAGGGCCACTTACATTTCAGGGGGCCTTCTCATTGGCTGACTTTGCTGACTTTGCTGACATACAGCAATTGGGACACAATTGCTGTATGTTTCACACCAAAATCAATCAGCTGGAAGAGTAGCTGCTACTTCGGTGGAAGCTAATGGGGATCCAAATAAAGAAAGAAAGAAAGAAAGAAAAAAATACATAAAGCTCAGGTCCACAAACTGAAAAAGGCCCTGTGTCGGCATATGGGCAGTTGCACTTAGCAGTTAGGCTACCATTCAAAGGAATGGCCTCTGATTTTGTGTACCTCATCCAGTTCTCTTAATACATCCATGGTGGAGCTGAGCTCATCTGATGCTAATAAAAGTAGTGACAGACAAGTATCCCTAAACCTTACCTAGAAATTTTTTTCATCCATTAGACTTTCTTTTTAATAGAGTGTGGAGCAATAAATGTATAGTGCTGTGCTTACCAGCCCACCATTAGCACAGAATAGCAAACCGAACAGATGAGCAATGCACAGCTTCACATAGGAGTATGTAAGCAGCCTATTATATTCATCTCTACTCTTGCTTTCTGTATCTTGATTAAGTGGCGTCAGCTTTTCAAGATGTGCTGTTTTACCTACTATCCTGCTCAGCCCTAACCATAGCCATCATTTGAAATAGTGCAAAATAGTTGAGGAAAATGTTGGACAGTAAAAAGTCTTGTTGAAAAGAATGCTTCTTTTATATTTAGATAATAGTCTTTAGAAGACATTTTCATCTGACTTGTTTATCTGAGTAATCTGTGTACAAGACAGCCAGTCAAGCAGGTGGTGAGTCACACACAAACAGCGATGGTGATGGAGAGACAGATTTAGAAAAACAGAGAGTGGCAGAGGAGAGAAACAAGGCAGAGCAGACGAGCAGAGAACGTGATAGTGAAACTCGTGAGTCAGGTTTTAGAAACAAAGTTCAGTGCCATGATACACTTCTGCATGTCTTTTGTGCGTGTGTAAGAGAGAGAGAGAGAGGTGGATAGATAGATAGATAGATAGATACATGGAAAGAGCACTTAGGATGCCCTTGTTCTGCTTCTGCCCACGTCTGCAGAGAAAAACCTCGGCAAACCTAAGTGGAAAGCAGTGGGCGGACCAGGAATCCCTGATGCACCATCTGGACATTTTATCTGAAGAGAAAAACTGCTCTGAGAGAGCTTACTGTGATTTTTTTCTAGTATCAGCAGGCCCAGTGGGAGTAATTTGAGCTGTTAAGCTGATTTTGAGGGTGAATTTTGCATCGGCCCTTGTAGCTGTGATGGCTGCGTGATTAAGACGTTGGATTTGAAATCCAATGGGGTTCCCCCTCGCAGGTTCAAACCCTGTTTGCAGAAAAGGGAAGGTTAGCTTTGGTTGATTACAGATATCTGTCCTCATTGACCACAAAATATATAAATAATTCTACTCAGAGGGAATCTTACACTGTGATATACTTTCAATCAATAAGCACAGGAGTTAGTAACTTATTCTTGAATCATATTGTACACAGTTCATGACCTCCATCCACAGTTTAATTCACTAATCAGTCCTTCTAGGTTTTTGTGATGTCACGGTTGCAATAATTAATGCATATTCAACCAAACCTGTGTGACCTTGCAGTTTTGTCCAATCATGGTAACAGTCCTGCAAATTTGACCAATCATTGTTGTTTCCCACAAGTTTCAGCAAAAATGTCGAGCCACATGTCACCACACTCACTTCCTTGTTTTGGTTGTAAACAGCCATGTCTGACAGGAACATTTCACATTTACCAACACAAAAAAAAAAAAAAAACTCCCCGCAGATTTGCATGAGAGTGAGGGTAAACTGTTTTGCACTGTGCACAATGTGGTAGAACACACAAAAAAAGTCGTCAATCAACAAACCCTTCATGACAGAGGCTGCTGCATCCTCAATATGACATCTTCTGGAAAAAAAAATTCTTCTGCAAATGTGGATATCATAAGATAAGACATGAATATATTTTCTTTAGATATTGCAGTTAAAAGGCGGCATAAACCAGTTACCACCACCTTCTCCCCCTGTTACCTCTCTGTTTGCTGTCTGCCTGAGGCCGCCATATTTGAATTCGGGTCAGTTTTCTCCTCAAACAATTCATGTGGGTCATCAAGCCAACCAACCAGGAGTGGATTACCCAGTGTCTTTACAGCACCGCAGGACATCTGGGGCAACAGTTTTCCCAATCCACTAAAGCTGACAACTGTGCTACCTGATCCCAATGCCTGCTTCTAGCACCAACCAATCTGTCAACACCAATGCCAATGTGGTATTTCACTTTAGTGCCATCAGTGCAACCCCAAGATGCATCACTCCAGGATCAACATGAAGGTACGGGAAGTCATTGATCTTGACTCCAGGTACTACTTGGTCGGCTGGGATTATCCTCAGTGAAGTAAGTGCATGGTCCCTGTCTTTCCTTGGAGTACTTGTTACTTGGTACTCCAGTGACAGACAGACTGGTATTCAGTCAGTTGGATCCTGCCCACAGAAACAGGTTGCCTACTGTTCTCACCACACCACTGCCTCTGTACAGAAAGTGTATGACGATGCTCAAACCACAAACTCAAGGGAACAGTTCTAGTTGCCTGTAGCAAGCACTGGAGGATGTTAACAGTGAGGACTGGGCAAGGTGCACCATCAAATATCTGTCTCCATCTTCACAAATGTGGGGGTGTCTTAACCCAATATGAGGTAGTAGTCTAATGGCAGTGACCACCGTTTTGCCCCCTACCTCTTACAGAGGGTTGAGATGGTCCATGCCACCAAGAAAACTGGGTCATCTGGATGAGCTGACAGATGTCATCACCTCAGCATAAGACAGTCTATCATTTCAAGGAAGCCAAGGGGTCAGAACTTGAGAAAAAGCATGGTAGTCATGCTCTTATAGAAGCAAAGTTTTGGCAAATATAAGAGCATGACATATGTGTGGGAGGTGCTACAGATGCACTACACATGCAAAGTCCACCTGGTGTTGAACTGTACACCAAACAAGGCTCAGGTTCACAAAAGGGAGACAAATTCCCTGTTGTCTTAGGAGGCAGGGGATCGTCTTCTGTGGAAAGGTTCCATTGCTAATGGTGCACCTTTATCCTGAGTAAGAATAAATATATATTTTTGGTACGATTCATATCCTTTACATCTCTGTTACTGAATTACAGAAAACATATATCCAGATAAGATTACATAAGAACAAAATTTTATACCAAGTGTCAGGTTTTTTTAGAGAAAATTGCAAATTCAGGGAAACATGTATCATCACTTAAATACAAACTAATACTTGAATGATATCAGACATCATTTGTTTTTTTCAAAGACAGAGATGTAATGCTTTGCACAGTCAAGATGTACATACTTGAGGGTGGATCCAGATGTAACATGAACTGAGCCCATGAAGCTGTGGTCAAGAGGTATCTTCCCATCCTACAGTGTCCTTAATGAGAGAAAAGAGAAGAAGAAGGGAGCAAGGAAGAAAGAAAATTTAAGCAAAGTGTCACATGAAATAAGCTAATCAAAGGTGAAAGAGGAGATAGTGAAATATAACCTAACTGAGTAAAATAATTAAACTCAAGTAAAATCTAAACTCTCAGGTAGAGACAAAATGTTTAAGGAACTGATACATTATACATTACATTACTTTGAAAGTTGAGTGTCACAAAAAAATTAAGAATTCATGTCCATGTACACGAAGGTACAGATTCAATTTCACGACCATTTCACAAACTGCCGTGATCCTGGACTGGACGCACAGTCAGATATAGAAGAACAGAGAGAGCGCGGCAGAGAAGGAGGGAAACAAGGCAAGGCAGACGTGGAGAGAGCGTGATAGTGGAACCTGTGAGTCAGGTTGTAGAAACTCCGAGGGGAAAGAAATTTCATTGTCATGACACAGTGTGAATCATAATCTGCCACTTCTGCATGTGTCCTGTGTGTGTGTGTGTGTGTGTGTGTGTGTGTGTGTTTGAGATTGGGAGAGCGCTTAGGATGCCCTTGTTCTACTTCTGCCCACGTCTGCAGAGAAAAACCTCAGCAAACTTAAGTGGAAAGCAGTGGGCAGACCAGGAATTCCTGATGCACCATTTGGACATTGTATCTGAAGAGAAAAACTGAGAGAGAGAGAGAGAGAAAGCTTTCTGTGATTTTTTAATATCAGCAGGCCCAGTGGGAGTAATGTGAACTATTCCACTGATTTTGAGGCTGAATTTTCTACCTGCACTGTGAGCTGCGATCGCTGAGTGCTTAAGGACTCAAACTCTAATGGTGTTTCTCCTCACAGGTTGAAACCCTGCTTGCAGTCACGTCAAGGTTTCATTACAGATACCTGAGTTGTTATCCAACCACTGACTGCTTCTGCTTCTGAGCTGAGGTCCACATCCTTTAGGCAAGCCCTTTGTCTCTTGTCAGTGGTGTCCATATGCAACAACATCTTGGACTTGGATCGGGTTCAGACATAAAAAAGAATGCCTGTCACATTCGGGTCAGGCTTGATTACTATGCGGCCTGATCTGCACTCTAGATTACAACACTCAGAACAGTGCTGTTTTATTCTCACTGGAACACGCTGCATCAAATCTTTTGTGAATTCTACAAAATGATATTGTCCAACAATGCATCAATAATTATTCAGTGCAAATACTCAGTGAGCTCGCTAAGTTGACTTTACATTTCTGTTTTTAAGGGACGCTCTTATGGCCGAGTGGTTAGGGTGTTGCATTTCAAATCCATTGGGGATTCCCTGTGCAGGTTGAAACCCTGCCTGTCCCGTATCCTGTGTTATGATTCAGAGGTTGTGCAAACCTCTGCGAAACAAACATGGGACTTTCTCACTGCAATTAATTTAGCAGTGAAGTGTTGGCATCTGTAAAAACACTCCTCGTCTGTGCTTTCATCTCTTTTCCTGGCTCGATAACTCTCAAGCCCTCTCTCCCTCGACCTCTCTTTCATATTCACACACACACACACACACACACACACACTGACATACATTTACACACAAGAAAGCCATCTACTCATAATGTCTACACCTAAAAGACAAATAGCACATGTGTGTTTATGAAAAATTTACTGTACAGAGCTTCCTCTTCAGGTCAAGACTTCCTGGTTAAATTGGCACGGTGGCCTGAATAGGAGATGATCTCACTACAGGATGCTTTGCTTCATATGAGGCAGACTGTATCATCTGAAACTTAAAAAAAAACACACACGTGAAAAAACTTTTTTTTTAAATTTTTTTCACGTGTGTCCCACTGCTCTGTGGCCAGCGTAATAACCTTCATCCATGCATGTTTTGTTACTTCATTAGTACTGTGATGGTACAATTTCCTCTAAAATGTTAATAGCTATTTTTAAGGAAATCTGACCCAAGGTTGGCCATATCTTGTGCACTAACAGGCTTCAACCAACACCGACATGAAGAAAATCAGTCGTGGAGAAATACGCTGGTTTTTTTTGCACAAAACAAGCAACAAATAGTTTAGCTGGCAAAGATTTTGCAGCAAAACACAGAAACACAGTAAAGGTACAGCTGCAAGGTGATGTGCAGGGCTGAGACAAGATGCAACCTTGAAAAATCAATACAGTGTGGCACAATTATTGATTGAATTATTGATATTTTTCTTATATTAACAGTAGTGTCAAGTCATCAAAAAATGAACAGTGTTCAACTTGCTGAGTTTCCTTGTTCTTACAAATATAAAGTTCTTACAAGTTTATCTGGTACAAGTGGATTCAGCTGAGTGTCTATCTCATCAGCAGCTTTAAAAGGCAAACCGTTCCCTACCACACGCACACTTCTACATGTGACTGTGTTTGCTCAGCGTGAGGAACGTTTTTTCTTGGTGGTGCTAGCAGAGTTGATGTTATCTGACGATGAAAGATGAAGGCTGTCGTCTCCTCACCTGATCAGCAGGTTGGTTCTGTCAGTAGTTTCCTTTCACCATAGTGTTAGTTCAACGTGATAGTTTTCAAATTGCACTGCTTTACAAAATGCAGCCACACATTGCGATGTCTTTTGTACTGCTGCCACGACACTGTATTATTTTTTATTTATGAATTTATATTTTCTTTGGCATAATTTCTTACTTTTAGGCTGACTTAGCCTCACCAGTTACTAGGAAAACAAGGGCAGGAGTATTTTAAAACCACTTAGAATTCAGATTTATTTATCCATACAAAATAACAAAACAATATGTATCACATTGATGATCCACCTGTTATCAAGGCTAGTCCTGGTGACGTGGGAACAAACCTCTCTCTCATCTGTTCTAATTCAATGTTTGAGCTTCCTGACGGTGCTGATCTGTTTTTTAATTATCATCCAGAAGGACAAAAGCCCACATGTAAAAAATAAAATAAACAATTCAACTTGCAAACATGAGCTTAGTGTTTTTCCTAGTATTAGCAGGCCCAGTGGGAGTAAGATGAACTATAAAAAAAGGATTTTGAGGCTGTTTTTTTATGCAAGATGAAAGCTGTCATGGCCGAGTGGTTAAGACGTTGGCTTACAAAGCCAATAGGATTTCCCCCCACAGGTTCAAACCCCGCTCACAGCCAATAGAAGGTCAGCTGTGGTTTTCTGCAACAACCATCATGAGCAACCCAACATTGTTATTAAAATGAAATCTATATGGACATGACTTGTTTGAAAGACGCTGCTTTTAAAATTGGAAGTGTCTTTTGTGCCTGTACCGTGTACCGTGAGGTAGTATAAAAGAGTATAAGAGGAAGATGGGCTGGTGGATGGGTCAGGCAAGTCCAAGGCGAGACCAGCGTCTGTTGTTGGTGCCTGACCTTAACCAAGTAGCTTTAATATCTGAACCTAACTTTTCCCTAACTGTCTAGATGTCTAAATCTAACCTTTCTCCATCTGGATATATGTTTTTGTTATCTAAAGCTTGTGAAATTGAGCCCTGGAAGTAGTTTGAGCCACTTCTGATGCAGGAAAATCACGTTCAGTTGGTGTCCCTATGCACAAAAAGGCAAATTCATGTCCATGAACACGAGTCTGTAGATTAAATTCCGTGACTATTGCACAAACTCCTGTGAGACTGGGTTGGGATGAGCTACTCTCAGGCAGGTATCTGTGCTTTAGTGTCTTTAGTTTTATCAAGTGTCTTTAGAAAGTTGCTTTTTGTGGCCATCTTTGTTGCTAAGTGCTCACTGCTGTGCAGGGCACTTCCCAGAGATCACCTGTCAATCAAACAGAGTGGGCGGGTCTGACGTCTTCCCCCTTGGGATTTTCTTTTTGATGAAGTTTGTTCCTGTAGGCGGCGCTCTTTGTCTTGTCTTTGTCTATTCACTGCTCACACGCACTACCCAGTGCTTCTGGTTATTAAAAAAACAACAACTGTAAAACACTAACGCTAAGAGCTGCCAGCAGAATATAGGTTGAATTATTGTTGGATTATATTAACCAGCCATAGAAAATAGCAAAATCTAATCAAGAGATTGTTTTGTCAGCCAACAGGCCTCAGGCTGTTACAGTCGAATGAAAGCGGAGACCTAAAAACCAGTGCTGAGAAACTGTTCCACTGTTAATGGCTGTTTGAATTAATGATGAGGTTCCTGTGACCGAGTGGCCATGGAAGCGAGCGAGCCACAAGCAAAGGGAAAAGGCTGACCTCGGCTGCACGGCTGTCATGTGCACGTGGGAGTGGATGTCCTTCTCTCCTCACCTCATTCTCTCTCGCTTACCTGCTTACAGAGGGGCCTGCGCTGCTCAGGCTTCTTTCCCTTGCATGCGCACACACACAACACACACACACAGGCACACATAAGGAGGCAGAAGGAGGTAAAGGATACAGAGGACAAGAATGAAACAATAAGGAGCAGGGAGCCGGAGGATGTTGACACGCTTTGTCCTTGGATTGTTTGTTTTTCTTTCTTTCTTTCTTTCTTTTGGCACTCACACTCATAAACTCAAGGACCTGTATGTGTGTGAGTATGTGCGTGTGTGTGTGTGTGTCAGCATGTGTATTAACCAGTCAGTACTCTACTGGCCCAGTGCTGATGAGGCTCCTGGCAGAGTTTACTGCAATGCGGCGAGGAGGAGGAGGAGGGGCATCTGGAGGAGAGAGAGAGAGAGAGAGAGGGGAAGAGAGAGAGAGAGGATGGCAAGATGACAAGAAGAGGGGTTGGAAGGAAAGTGGAAGTTACAGGGCCAGAGTGTGAGGGGTTAAGAAAGGAGGAGAGAAAAAAGCTGGAAAAGAAAGAAAAACACTAATCTCTCTCTCATTGGCTTAATTGCATTTTTATTATTAACGGCATCTCATCCATCTGCTTCGTTCCCCTCTCTCCGTACTCATTCTAGCTGCTGCTCCCCCACAGATATTATTAAAGTTGGGTTCTTTGCTCCTCTCCTTTCATTCTTTCGTTAGTCTTCCCACAGTCGGCACAGGTGGCGATATCAAGACTTGTTGTCCTGCCTCAGAAGAAGCTGTTTGCTGCCTTTCGTCCTTGTACAGGATGAAAATAAACTTCCACAGAGTGAAATAACTGTTTACATGAGGGTTTTGTAAGAGCGTTATGCTTATGTTTGCCTATGTTTTTATTGTGGCCAGTTATAGTGTTTTCATGGCATTGCTGCATTACTCATCTACCTGTCAATCATCTGACACCCACGGGAAGGAATGGTGCTCTAATGTATGGACAACCGAGACCCACACTGTGAGCTGTGATGGCCGAGTGGTTAAGGCGTTGGACTTGAAATCCAATGGGGTTTCCCCGCGCAGGTTCGAACCCTGCTCGCAGCGCTCAGACAGAGACATTGGCAATGTACACTTGTTTAGTCCAAGTTTCTCTTGTGGCCTGCTGTGTTCTGAGGTTTCACTTACACTCAACTTGTCCTACTGACTGTTGATATACAGCTCGTCTTATGAATGTATTTGTGGAGGTGAACTTCCCTCTAACTCAAACTACAGCTGTATGTATTAGTTTACAGTCACAGCCTAAAGGATACTTCCAGTATTTTTCAACCTGGGTCCTATTTTCCATCTACTGGGGTCTAAATGACTGATATGCACAATTGGGCTGCAAAGTATTCAAATGGGGCAACTTCGCCTGTCCAATTATGTCCACTAAAAGTGCTTGCTTTTGCCACTGAGGTTCAGAAAGGATATGAAAGGACCTTCACAACAGAGGTGTCTGTACATACCAATCTTCATGTCTCCACGCTGCAGCAGCTCAGTTCACTAAATGGCCCTCTGAGCAAAATCAGTGAAATGAGAGTGGAGCACATGAATGCTCTGCTGGGATGAGCAGACTACATCTCCCACAAGCCAGCTGGGTTAATTGCAAGTCTAATTAAACTTTAACTCTTGTCCAAGCTATTTTTAACTGGAATCCTTTCCGTTTGTGTTCCGAGTTTGAACCAGGCCGGTGCAACAAAGTCCTGCAAAATGTCATGCAATGAGCACAAACACATTGTTTTCCTGGTTTTGAACATAAGCATGCACGAAAAACAGACAACATATATGTAAAAATGTGTTCATCAAACAAAAACGCTAGCTGATGCTTGTGTTCAGACGAGACAACAACTTCTGTGGAGGTCAGGCAACTAAAATAATTTGGTTAAGGACATGGTGGTGAAATCAAGACTTGGCTGAAAACCAAGTCACAGTAGAAAGGCCCTTCACATAAGACAGGCATTGAACCCAGGTTATGTGTCCAAGCATTTGCAGCATTTTTTTTCTGTCATGTCTCCTAGATGTAATTCTGTCCTGCAAGGGAAACACTTCTATCATGAAAAGAGATAGATAGACAGATAGATTGAGAAATTAACTTGTTACTGCAGCCATACCAACACAACATGTATAACATACATGATAACAGTTTAACAAAGACATCCCAATAATACAATATTACAGATATATACCTTATAATGCATAGAATATTAAAAAAAAAAAAAAAAAAAAAAAAAAAAAAAAAAAGATGTATGGACTGAACATATAGCCAACAGTGCAATTACATGTAAAAGTGAAAGTTATAGCACAGTTAAAGCATATAGTGTAGAATAATACCACAATAATATAGTATAGTGGACCCCCCAGATTGATACACATTAGGCCATGGATGTGTATTTGATAAGATGTAATCTTAGGAATCCCATCTGATAAGATTTACTTATTCCATAACTGACTGTATACTGTAGACTGGCAGATGAACAGTGAAGAGTTAGTCACACCTAAGAACAGAATAGTCACTCTTATGCATTCTCTCACTGGGTTAACTTCTAGTCAGTGAAACAATGGTGAAATTTAAAATATTCCTCTTTTTTCTGGGGAGTCCATGGAACTTCCTCAGAGACCTATGAGAGGCCCCACAAGTTGAAAACACTGGTGTACTGTAGTATACCACACCACAGCACAGTACAGTAAAGTATAACCAGAATTGTCGTAAAAGTAGGTTGCATTCCCAATAATAATTCAAATAAACACTAATCTAAGACGGGTGAGTACAACAGATGTGCAAATGGGTCACAGTGTCTTGTTATAGAACACAATGGAGAACAAATGGCTGGTGGTACACTGTAGTAAAAAACAAGTCCTAAGGCACAAAATGTCCCGGCACAGAGACGGCCTGCGGAGCACTGAAGATCAAGAATTCCGGCACAGGCATGACTGAGTGATGTTGCCTCTGGAAGTGGTAATGATCCAGTTTGTGTTCAAATGTGCCTATTAAAGAAAACTTGGAGGACGGACAGTATTGCCACTGTTTAGAGAAGGCTTTAATGACTCCGACGCCCTCTTTACTTCGGTAAGAATATCAAAACCAGTCATTAAAGCACAGACGACATACAGCTTGACAATGGCTTTTCACATTGTGCAGGATAGGCTAATAGGCCAGCCAGTGCAGCTTTGTGTTCACAGCTTCAGTTGTTTATTTGAAGTTTGTGAAGCCTGCATGTTCTATCAGGGGCCGTTTGGCAGAACACAGTGAACACCCACTATCATATCATAACCTCGACAATGTTGCACTTGTTATGTGTTTATGTGTGCGTGTAATTTGTGATAGTGTGTAGTATCCCGGCCTGCATGTGTCCAAGCCTCAGTGTTCTATATGTGTATGTGTGAGTGTGTATATATGTACCTCTTTATATGTGGGTGCATGCATACAGCCCTTTTTTGTATGCATGCATGTGGAATCTGTGTTAATATGTGCTTGCAGGCCTGTGTGTGTGAGTGTGTCTGTAGGTGGTGTTACTACTCCATGATGAGTGGGATGGACGTACAGATAGATGGATCACGTTGCCATGAATCACCCGGTGTGCCGTGGAACAAAGCCAGCAGAAATGCCAGGAAGGATGGTTTCACTCCTACAAGTTTGCACACACACACACTCACACTCACAGATGGAGGGAGGGGGGGGGGGATCTGCCAAGAAGCAAACACTGATGGCTGGTGATCAAACAGTTATTTGTGCAGATTCTTGCCATTTTTCTGAACAACAACAAAAAAAAAAAAACACAAAACTGTAATAAACACTGAGACACAATAAGATTTCAGCTTGTAAACTGTATTTTGTGTGAGTTTGTGGTCATGTGTCCTGTTCTCAAAGGGGTCACCCATGGTAACAATGAATGTAATCAATCTGGATAAAAGCGCCCACCAGTGTCAGTGGCTTAATGCTGTTGCCTGGTGCAAACTATCTGCAGATGTCCGCTTTTCTAGAAAAACAGCACTGTCTTTAGCTTGCACAGCAGTCTCTTTTCAGTTTGTCTGATTTTGAGAGGGGAAGAGAATTTGTCTCAGCCAATAGAAGATCATGAACCTGTATAGCAGTCAGGTAACAGCTGAGATATGTTATAATCAAAATCACCTCAAGTATGTACCAAAAAAAAAGACTTTGCTACATGATGATTTTTAACATTTTCTTTCTCATATTGCGGGTTTATGTCGTTGATTGCGCTTCTTACTCACTTGAGCACCCATGAAACCCTTTTCTGTCAAAGCCACATGGTGCCAACATGAAAATCAATCTGTAAGTCTTTAAATCTCAGCTGTCATCATCTTTTTTGAGAGAGAAATAAATAAAAATCATTAAAAAAAAAAATAATAATAAATACAAACACCTGGTGATGTTGCCACACTGTAACAAAAGACTTTTGTATCTGTTCCAGGTCATTTCTCTGAAAATATGGGGAAAAAAATGGACCGGTGGCAGTGGGTTTTGGACATCCCGTTTTTTTTATTTTTTTTTTATTTTTTTTTTTAAGACCAGTTGCTTTCTGAGCATCTCTCCAATTCCAATAGGATTCCATATGACAAAGAGATTAGATTTACGAAGACAACAATTGTCATTCTGAAGTAACGCTGTTGGTCAGATTACGGGAAAAAAAAAAAAAAAAACAATAGCTGAACTTAAGTGGCTAAATTCCTCACAAATAACTCATGATTGTTCATTTTGTTTTGGGACATTGGAAGGACAAAGCAGTGACAGGCCTACTGGGGTTCACACTCATAACTGGGCCATAACCATGAGACAATAGTTGGCA